>NC_057810.1:206417200-206586187 GCF_018294505.1 Triticum aestivum | reverse complement strand
CGATATATTATTAATCAGTTCATGTTATTAGGTATTCAATTTTTTATTATGTTCATGATGATGATACACTTAAATTATATACATATTATTCATGTTAGGTGTGCAATTTTTTTATGTTGTACTAATTTAGTTTACTCTTTGTCATTGCAGGTGTTGACAGATGGTGGGTGCGGGTCGAGAGCGCTCCGAGCCTTCTCCCTCGACGCGTGCTGGGAGGGGTGCTTGCATTGCACCCCAACACCTCCGGAGAGTGCTGCTAGACAGTATGCAGACACCACCGACGGATTCTTCTTCTTTGGCTGGGAGAGGTCGGGGGAAGATGAAGAGGGGTGCTAGAGGTGGATGTGGCGGCAGGAGAGGTAGGAAGGTTGCTGCGCCTTCCTCGCGGCCACCCCCAGTTGATTCTCCTGACCACATGAGTACTCCATCTGAGGGGGACCCGTCGAACATCGACCTATCTCGGACTCCGGTCCACGAGCCTCGGACCGGCGATGATCGGGCCGCGGAGCCTTTGTCCCCCGAGACTCGGGCCGACAAGCCTGCGCCCCAGGAGACTCCGTCCCAGAATCTTTGTCCCAAGTGGCTCCGGAGGCTAGTGGCCATGCTGATGGTGGCGAGGACAACTTTTCTGATGATAGCTATAGCGATGGCGAGATGGTTGAGGGGGGCAAGCAGGTCTACCAGCATGGTGGTACAAAGCTCCCGCCCGTGCTGACGACCCGCGATTAGAGGTGGTCGATTGCGCCTAATGGGGAGAAGTAAGTGCATTTACTCCTTTTAACCTTTTGCCTTCATGCTTCTTCAAGTTAATCTCTAATGTGTTGGCCTTGTCATACAGGGGATGGAAACACGCCCGTGGTGTCCGCTGGCCCAACCAGGTCCTTGATGTGCTTTGCCGACAGAACTTCTCGGGGAGGGCACGTTGCCCGGTGAGGGTCGGGTTCCATAGCTAGCACTTAGCTGGGAGCTGTACCTGGCTGCCTTGGGGCCGCCAGAGGTGAGGGTCGACGGTGTCTTGTCTGAGACGGTGGCTGACATTGTGATCCGGATGTTTTGGGTAATTTCTCCTTTACCGAATTAAAAATCAATAGTACCTAGTGATTGTATACTAATCAGTGTTGTCTTGTTTGATTACATACTTTCTACAGGTGTCTTAAGGAACACGACAAGGACGCGGCTATGGTTGTCAAAGCCAAGTGCAAGCGCCTACTTCAGAACTTACGACACGAGGCTCGGGTGCAAGCCGTTCGAGTCGACTACGCATCGACTAACATTAAGAGGTCCAAGGCGAAGTGCCGAGTCAAGTTTCTGAGTAAGGAGAAGTACATGAAGGTAATTACCTATTCTTAAGGCCCTGTACTTAGTTTCCTTGATTTGATTCATAGGCATAGCGCTGAAATTTCTCTTGACTAACTTAGGTGCTGATAATCCCCAAGTGCAGGGAATCATCGTAGCAATTCTCAAAGGTGGAAGTGATAAGTATGGAGTGTCGAACCCACAAGGAGCTAAAGGTAAGATCAATATTCTCTCAAGCCCTATCTGCCACTGATACGACTCTACGTGCACCAAACGTTTGCTTCCAACTAGAAACAAGAAATAAAACTGTGTTGTGGGTATAAAGAGGATAACTTTGTATGATATCGGAGAGCTAAAATATAAAAGTAGGTGTTGTTATCATAAAGTTAGAATATACTACTAAATAATAAAAATAGTGAGTGTGGAATAATGGTGGATCGGTGGGCTGAATTGTCCTAAGCAATTGTTAACAAGATCGATAGTCATCATTGCAATTTCATATGAGGGAGAGGCATAAGCTAACATACTTTTCCATACTTGGATCATATGCACTTATGATTGGAACTCTAGCAAGCATCCGCAAATACTAAAGATCATTAAGGTAAAAACCCAACCATAGCATTAAAGCATCAAGTCCCCTTTTATCCCATACGCAACAACCCCCTTACTCGGGTTTGTGTTTCAGTCATTCACGCAACCCACTATAAGTGAATCATGCACGTATTGCAACACCCTACAGCGGGAATACCTCACGCTTGCGCGACATGGAGGGCACCATAGGACAGCATCAAAGTGAAACATACAACTCATACCAATCTAGATCATCAATCACCCCAAAGACAAAAGATATCTACTCAAAACATCATAGGATGGCAACACATCATTGAATCATAATATGTAGCATAAAGCACCATGTTCAAGTAGGGATTATAGCGGGGTGCGGGAGAGTGGACCACGTAAAAGAGATGAGGATGGTGATGATGATGGTGATGTTGATGAAGACGATCACTGTGGCGATGATTCCCCTCCCGATGGCAGTCCAGTGCCACCAAGAGAGAGGAGGAGAGGTTCTCCCCCTTGTGCTTCCTCCTCCATGGCTTTCCCCCTCTGGTCCTTGGCCTTCATGGTGATGATGGCCCCTCCGAGATCCTCCTCCATGGCCTCCGGTGATGATGGCCCTCTCCGGCAGGGTGTCGGAGAGAGCCTAGATTGATTTCTCGTGGCTACAGAGGCTTGCGGCGGCGGAACTTCCGATCTAGGTTAATTCCCAAAGGTTTCTGTATTTATAGGAATTTTTGACGTTGGTTTCACGTCAAGGGGGCCTCTGGGCTGTCCACGAGATAGGGGGTCGCGCCCTAGTGGGGGCGCCCCCCACTCTCGTGGGCAGCCCGGGACTCCTCTGGCCCAACTCCGATGCTCTGTGGTCTTCTTTTGGTCCAGAAAAAATCCTCAAAAAATGGCACATCAATTGGACTCCGTTTGTTATCCCTTTTCTGTAAAACACTAAAACAAGGAGAAAACAAAAACTGGCACTGGGCTCTAGGTTAATAGGTTAGTCCCAAAAATCATATAAAATGACATATAAATGCATATAAAACATCATAGAAGGATAATATAATAGCATGAATACTTCATAAATTATAGATACGTTGGAGACGTATCAGCATCCCCAAGCTTAATTCCTGCTCGTCCTTGAGTAGGTAAATGATAAAAGAAATAATTTATGAAGTGTGAATGCTAGCAGGTGCACAAGTTTGATCAATGATAATTTCAATCACCTTTTCTAGCATCAATATGTGTCATAATAATATCTTATCTCATAAAAAAATTCATGATCAAGTAACAATCTATTCACAATGTCAAGTGTGGTTCAGAAACTTCATTGAGAACTAACAAACTATAATCTCAGTCATTGAAGCAATTGCAATTTATCATAACATCAGAAAGAGTCAAGAATAGAGCTTTTCAGCAAGTCCACATACTCAACTATCATATAGTCTTCTACAATTGTTAACACTCACGCAATACTTGTGGTTATGGAGTTTCAGCCGGACACTGAGAAAGATAGGGGCTTATTGTGTTGCCTCCCAACGTAATCACCTTTAGGTGATGTCAACAATAATAGCCCATGCTAACTTACATCTAATTGGATATATATATATATATATATATATATATATATATATATATATATCATGATCTTTCAAACATGAGGAGCTTGCCAAAGGATAAAATGAAAAAGGGAAAGGTGAGGATCACCTTGACTCAAGCATAAAGTAAAAACGTAAAGTAAAAGATAGGCCCTTCGCAGAGGGAAGCAGAGGTTGTCATGCGCATTTAGGGTTGATGCACAAAATCTTAATGCAAAAGAACGTCACTTTATATTGCCCCTTGTATGTGGACCTTTATTATGCAGTCCGTCGCTTTTATTACTTCCACAACAAGATCGTACAAAGCTTACTTTCTCTGCACCAATAAGTCATACATATTTAGAGAGCAATTTTTATTGCTTGCACAGATGACAACTTACTTGAAAGATCTTACTCAATCCATAGGTAGGTATGGTGGACTCTCATGGCAAAAACTGGGTTTAAGGATATTTGGAAGCACAAGTAGTATCTCTACTTGGTGCAAGGAATTTTGCTAGCATGAGGGGGATAGGCAAGCTCAACATATTTGGAAGGTCAATGACAATATACTTTAACTGAGATGTGAGAAAACACAAATCATTATGTTGTCTTCCTTGTCCAACGTCAACTATTTTAGCATGTTATACTTAATGAGTGCTCCCAACCATAAAAGATGTCCAAGATAATATATTTGTATGTGAACCTCTCTTTCCTTATTACTTCCTATTAATTGCAACGATGACCAAAACTACGTTTGCCAACTCTCAACAATTTTTATGCCTCATACTAAAATATACGTGAAGTCATTACTATCCATGTTATAAGAAAATGAAATATATATAAATTCAGATTCATGACATTCAACTCATTCAACAATTTACTCATAGGATGTAAGTGAAGCACACGAGTAAATGAAAAACTACTCCAAAAGATATGAGTGAAAGACACTGAGTAGTCAAATAATTAACTAGCCATGGGAGGGTTCCCTTTTTTATTCAATAATCAGATCCAATGATTTTATTCAAACAGCAAGTAAAATTGAAATAAAATGACATTGCAAGGATAGCACAACTCATGTGAAGAAGCAAAAACTTGGGATCAACCGATACTAACCGATAGTTGTTGAACAAGAGAGGTTGGATGCCTGCCGGGGCATCCCCAAGCTTAGATGCTTGAGACTTCTTGAAATATTATCTTGGGGTGCCTTGGGCATCCCCAAGCTTGACCTTTTATGTCTCCTTAATTCCTCTCATATCACGGTTTCTCTTTTTATCAAAAGCTTCATTCACAACAAACTCAACAAGAACTCATGAGATGGGTTAGTATAAACCAATACAAAACCTTATCATTTTCTACTGTAACAAATCACTAAAATTATTATTCAAAATTGAATACTAAATGACTCTGCATATTTAAAACTCCTATCCCCAAATAGAATCATTAAACAAGCAAACATACGCAAACAAAGCAAACATAACAGCAATCTGCCAAAACAGTATGTAAAGAATGCAAGAGTATAAATACTTCCCTAACTCCAAAAATTATAAGAGAAAATTCCCACTGTAATAAATTTATAAGATCTTAATATGCAAAAAGATTCAACATTATACCATTCTCTGAATTTTCTAGGGAATTTTTGCAACAGCGGTAAACTTTCTGTTTTGAAACAGCAACATATATACTAGCAAAATAAGCATGGTAAAGGCTATCCTTGACATTTTTATTGAAACTAAAGATGCAAAACATTATTCTAAATAACAGAAAGCAAATACTAACAAGAGGAAATGATTCTCCAAGCAAAACACATATCATGTGATGAATAAAAATATAGCTCCAAGTAAAGTTACCGATGCACGAAGACGAAAGAGGGGATGCCTTCCAGGGCATCCCCAAGCTTAGGCTCTTGGTTGTCCTTGAATATTACCTTGGGGTGCCTTGGTCATCCCCAAGCTTAGGCTCTTGCCACTCCTTATTCCATAGTCCATCTAATCTTTACCAAAAACTTGAAAACTTCAACCACACAAAACTCAACCAAACTTCGTGAGATAGGTTAGTATGATAAAGAGTAGACCATGCACTTTGGTACTGTAAAATACAAGGTTCATAATTGTTTTCAAAAAATTCCTACTGTACCATATTTTTTCTACAATTTATATTGAGAAATATAAGCCACAGAAACTAGAAAACAAGCAAACTATGCAGTGAAAATAGAATCTGTCAGAAACAGAACAGTCTGTAATGATCTGAACAATAACCACACTTCTACTACTCAAAAAAATATGAAATAAATTGGTGCACGTGAGGAATTTGTCTATTAATATTATGCAAAAAGAATCAACTCAGAATCACTCTTCTGTAAAAAAAATGACAGCTAATCTCGTGAGTGCAAAGTTTCTGTTTTTTTACAGCAAGATCACATCAACTTTCACGCAAGTCTTCCCAAAGGTCTTACTTGGCACTTTATTGAAACTAAAGCTATAAAACATGATTACTACAGTAGCTTAATAATGTAGACACACAAAAATAGTAAGGATAAATATTGGGTTGTCTCCCAACAAGCGCTTTTTTCTGTAATGCCTTTTAGCTAGGCATGATGATTTCAATGATGCTCGCATAAAAGATAAGAGTTGAAACATAAAAAGAGCATCATGAAGAATATGACTAGCATATTTAAATCTAACCCACTTCCTATGCCTAGGGATTTTGTGAGCACACAATTTATAGGAACAAGAATCAACTAGCATAGGAAGGCAAAACAAGTATAACTTCAAAAAAATTAGCACATAGAGAGGAAACTTGATATTATTGCAACTCCTACAAGCACATATTCCTCCCTCATAAAAAAATTTAGTAGCAACATGGATAGCAACTTTGTTCTCATACTCAATTGGAACCTCTTCCGAAATAGTGGAATACTAACTAAAGTTGACACTCTTCCAAATCCACTTTCATAAATATCGTACAAAGATTCAACCTCCTCCAAGATAGTGGGATCACTAATTCCTAAAGCTGGCACTCTTCCAAACCCACTTTAAATTATAGTATTATTCATACTCCAAAAGATATAAGTGAAGTTCCTGGAGCATTTTACAATTAATATAAACTAGCCAATATCCAAGCTCAAAATATAGAAGTGAAGCGCACGAAGCATTCTACAAAACCATACTCAAACGATTTAAGTGAAGCACAAAGAGCAATTCTATAAGATCATACTTAAAAGATATAAGTGAAGCACATGAAGCATTATGTAAATCAATGAAAAGCTAGCTCATACTAGCATGATTCTTAAAGAAAAATACAAACACAAAGGACACAAATCATGTGAACAAAACAAAAACCGAGGTATCCCGATATTTGTTGAAGAAGAAAGATGGGATGCCAACCGGGGCATCCCCAAGCTTAGATGCTTGAGTATCCTTTGAAATATTTACTTGGGGTGCCTTGGGCATCCCCAATCTTGAACTCTTGTCTCTCTTTATTCTTCTCACATCGTTAACTCCTCGTTCTTCAAACACTTTGTTCACAAAAACTTAAACAAAAACTTGTGAGATCCGTTAGTGTAATAAAGCAAACTACCACTTTAAGGTACTGTAATTAACTCATTCTTTGTTTATATTGGTGTTAAACCTACTGTATTCCAACTTCTCTATGGTTCATACCCTACATACTAGCCATAGATGCATCAAAATAAGCAAACAACACACGAAAAACAGAATCTGTCAAGAACAGGAAAGTCTGTAGTAATCTGGAAGTTTAGTAAATTTATGTAACTCCAAAAATTATGAAATAAATTTGAAAATTTGAACAATTTGTACAGAAGTAATGTGAAAAACGTTTTAGACCCATTTGACTTTCCAGTAAAAAATGTAAATTCATGCACTACAGCCGAAGTTTCTGTTTTTGCTCTGCACATAGTAAGCAAGCAATCTTATCACACTAAAACCAAAGCTTGGCACATTATTTTTATAATACAAAGGGTATATACAAGGGGATAATTATTTACAGATAAGCTTCCATGAAAAATTCTACATTGTTTCCGTGAGCATGAAGACAAGTGTTCAAGGTCGACCCTCACTTCTTCAATGCATAACTTTCCAATCACTTCTCTTTTTGAAAAACCTTTTTAAGCATGAGAGGCAGGTAATTCTTTTTTGGTATTTTCATTCTTTTGAAAAAAAATTGTATGTTTCACCCACAACTAAACAGAACAAAAAGGAGAAACAAAATCTACTTAGTAAAGAAAGCAAACAAGCACACACGAGAATATCAACCCCACGCTATTGCTCCCCCGCAACGGTGCCAAAAAAGAGCTTGATAATCCCCAAGTGCAGGGAATCATCATAGCAATTCCCAAAGGTGGAAGTGAAAAGTATGGAGTGTCGAACCCACAAGGAGCTAAAGGTAAGATCAATATTCTCTCAAGCCCTATCTGCCACTGATACGACTCTATGTGCACCGAACGTTTGCTTCCAACTAGAAACAAGAAATAAAACTGTGTTGTGGGTATAAAGAGGATAACTTTGTATGATATCAGAGAGCTAAAATATAAAAGTAGGTGCTGTTATCATAAAGTTAGAATATACTACTAAATAATATAAATAGCGAGTGTGGAATAATGGTGGATCGGTGTGCGTAATTTTCCTAAGCAATTGTTAACAAGATCGATAGTCGTCATTGCAATTTCATATGAGGGAGAGGCATAAGCTAACATACTTTTCCATACTTGGATCATATGCACTTATGATTGGAACTCTAGCAAGCATCCGCAAATACTAAAGATCATTAAGGTAAAAACCCAATCATAGCATTAAAGCATCAAGTCCCCTTTTATCCCATACGCAACAACCCCCTTACTCGGGTTTGTGTTTCAGTCACTCACGCAACCCACTATAAGTGAATCGTGCACGTATTGCAACACCCTACAGCGGGAATCCCTCACGCTTGCGCGACATGGAGGGCACCATAGGACAACATCAAAGTGAAACATACAACTCATACCAATATAGATCATCAATCACCCCAAAGACAAAAGATATCTACTCAAAACATCATAGGATGGCAACACATCATTGAATCATAATATGTAGCATAAAGCACCATGTTCAAGTAGGGATTACAGCGGGGTGCAGGAGAGTGGACCGCGTAAAAGAGATGAGGATGGTGATGATGATGGTGATGTTGATGAAGACGATCACCGTGGCGATGATTTCCCTCCCGATGGCACTTCGGTGCCACCAAGAGAGAGGAGGAGAGGTTCTCCCACTTGTGCTTCCTCCTCCATGGCTTTCCCCCTCTGGTCCTTGGCCTTCATGGTGATGATGGCCCCTCCGAGATCCTCCTCCATGTCCTCCGGTGATGATGGCCCTCTCCGGCAGGGTGCCGGAGAGGGCCTAGATTGATTTATCGTGGCTACAGAGGCTTGCGGCGGCGGAACTTCCGATCTAGGTTAATTCCCGAAGGTTTCTGTATTTACAGGAATTTTTGGCGTTGGTTTCACGTCAAGGGGGCCTCCGGGCTGTCCACGAGATAGGGGGCCGCGCCCTAGGGGGGCGCCCCCCACTCTCGTGGGAAGCCCGGGACTCCTCTGGCCCAACTCCAATGCTCCATGGTCTTCTTTTGGTCCAGAAAAAATCCTCAAAAAATGGCACGTCAATTGGACTCCGTTTGGTATCCCTTTTCTGTAAAACACTAAAACAAGGAGAAAACAGAAACTGGCACTAGGCTCTATGTTAATAGGTTAGTCCCAAAAATCATATAAAATGACATATAAATGCATATAAAACATCATAGATGGATAATATAATAGCATGAATACTTCATAAATTATAGATACGTTAGAGACGTACCAGGTGCCCCCGAGATGGTGTGCGGATAGGATGGACTATTGGGAGGCGTTGGTGGATGAGTGGTGCTCTCCCCAATGGCTAGACGAGCACAACAAGGCTGAGGATAAGCGTGCCCAAATGCAAGGTGTGCCACACCATCAAGAGAGCTCCAACCTGTTTGAGTACAGGGATAACTGGGTATGTGGTTTGCTTCATGATTCATGCAATTTCATTCTTCATGCTAGCTTGAGCCCTTAACTAATATTTTGTTCCTCTCTTTTAGGCGCGACACAACAAGAAGGAGGTGCCACCCCTGTTCGACCTCTATGCCATGGCCCATTCTGCCCCATACAAGAAGGTCAATCCATTCTCTAAGTCTGACCTTGATCATCTAGAGAGCTTCACCAACATTTCCTCCCACCACAAGCTCGTGAGGTACAGATATGAGGGGAAGACGAGGAAAAGGGAGGACTTTAACCCAAGCCAGAGACCTTTTGATTTAGAGCTGGTGATGATATCTGGTGGCGGGAGGTCCCATGGCTTGGTAGCCATTAGGGATGGACTGATACATTGTCCTAGAACTCTCCAGGATATCAAGAAGCGCCAGACAAGCTCCGATCCTGAGATAAGGCCTCGTGCATGGCCAATGGAGCTCGCCATCGAGGCTAGGGCCCAGGCGCTTCTGGCGGAGGCAAAGGAGAGGGGGAGGGACATGGAGGAGAGGACGGCTAGGCTATTGGAGGAGGAGAGGAACCGAAATGACGCGTCTCACTGGGCCATATACGAGATCCTCGTGGTAAGTATTCTTGCATATTAGCCAAATCATGCATGTAATGTTCGCTTCATTACTAACTAATATGACTAACTCGTGAAAACCAAATGTGCAGTCCGTGTGCCAGAGCAACGGTCAAACCCCTCCGCTGATGCCCAGATTGGTGTAGCACCCATGGTGTGTTTCATTTCAATGGTCATTAGTTACTAGTATTCACATTTGAGTTGCATCATGCTAACAAGACATTGCAAATTATATTTGGTGCAGCATGCCTCCCGACAAGCATCGAAAGATCCTTCTCCGTCTACCACTGGCGCAACCCCGACCAGTCCTTCTCCTCCATGATGATGGTATGTTTTCCCAAGTGTTTTGCTTAAAAATGCATACTTAGCTTAAGAAATGACCTATTTAGCTAAAAAAGGGCATAACTACCTAGGATAGCTCAGTAATGATCTATACTTAGCTTAGCTAGTTCATTTATTCCTCTAAAATGAATAAATAGGCTTAGTAAGCTCAAAAATGGCTTAACTACCTAGGTTAGCTCAAAAATGACCTATACTTAGCTTATTTATTTCATTTATAACATACTTAGCATACTTAGGTCAAAAAAGGCATAATAACCCATGTTTAGCTCCAAACTGTCAAATCATTAGTTTATTTTCCTACAAAATTGTTGGGGAACATAGTAATTTCAAATTTTTCCTATGATCACGCAAGATCTATCTAGGTGATGCATAGCAACGAGAGGGGGAATGAGTCCACGTACCCTCGTAGACCGAAAGCGGAAGCATTAAGTAACGCGGTTAATGTAGTCGAACGTCTTCGCGATCCAACCGATCAAGTACCGAACGCATGGCACCTCCATGATCTGCACACATTCAGCTCGGTGACGTACCTTGAACTCTAGATCCAGCTGAGGCCGAGGGAGAGTTCCATCAGCACGACGGCGTGGTGATGGTGATGATGAAGTTACCGGCGCAGGGCTTCGCCTAAGCACTACGACGATAGGACCGAGGTGGAAAACTATGGAGGGGGGCACCGCACACGGCTAAAGATCAACTTGTGTGTCTATGGGGTGCCCCCCTCCCCCGTATATAAAGGAGGAGAGGGGAGGCCGGCCGGCCCTCCTTGGCATGTCCCCAAGAGGGGAATCCTACTAGGACTCCAAGTCCTAGTAGGTTTCCACCAAAAGGGAGAGGGGGAAGAAAGGAGAGGGAGAGGGAGAAGGAAAGGGGGGCGCCCGCCCCCCATTCCTAGCCCAATTCGGACTCAAGGGGGAGGGGGCGTGCCCGCCCTGGCCGCCCCTCTCTCCCTCCACTAAGGCCCACGAGGCCCATTAGTTCCCCCTGGGGTTCCGATAACCCTCCGGCACTCCAGTTTTATCCGAAACTTCTCCGGAACACTTCCGGTGTCCGAACATAGTCGTCCAATATATTAATTTTTATGTCTCGACCAATTCGAGACTCCTCGTCATGTCCGTGATCTCATCTGGGACTCCGAAAACCCTTTGGTACATCAAATCACATAAACTCATAATACTAATCGTCATCGAACGTTAAGCGTGTCGACCCTACAGGTTCGAGAACTATGTAGACATGAACGAGACACGTCTCTGGTCAATAACCAATAGCGGAACCTGGATGCTCATATTGGTTCCTACATATTCTATGAAGATCTTTATCGGTCAAACTGCATAACAACATACACTCTTCCCTTTGTCATCGGTATGTTACTTGCCCGGAATTTGATCGTCGGTATCATCATACCTAGTTCAATCTCGTTACCGTCAAGTATCTTTACTTGTTCTGTAATACTTCATCCCACAACTAACTCATTAGTAACAATGCTTGCAAGGCTTATAGTGATGAGTATTATCGAGAGGGCCCAGAGATACCTCTCCGAAACATGGAATGACAAATCCTAATCTCGATCTATGCCAACCCAACAAACACCTTCGGAGACACCTATAGAGCCCATTTATAATCACCCATTTACGTTGTGACGTTTGGTAGCACACAAAGTGTTCCTCTGGTATTCGGGAGTTGCATAATCTCATAGTCCGAGGAACTTGTATAAGTCATGAAGAAAGCAGTAGCAATGAAACCAAAACGATCATAATTCTAAGCTAACGGATGGGTCATGTCCATCACATCATTCTCCTAATTATGTGATCCCGTTCATAAAATGACAACACATGTCTATGGTTAGGAAACATAACCAACTTTTATTAATGAGCTAGTCAAGTAGAGGCATACTAGGGACTATATGTTTTCTCTATGTATTCACACATGTACTAAGTTTCCGGTTAATACACTTCTAGCATGAATAATAAACATTTATCATGAAATAAGGAAATAAATAATAACTTTATTATTGCCTCTAGGGCATATTTCCTTCAGTCTCCCACTTGCAGTAGTGTCAATAATCTAGATTACATAGTAATGATTCTAACACCCATGGAGCTTTGGTGCTGATCATGTTTTGCTCGTGGAAGAGGCTTAGTCAACGGGTCTGCAACATTTAGATCCGTATGTATCTTGCATATCTCTATGTCCCCCTCTGACACTTGATGATGGATGGAATTGAAGCGTCTCTTGATGTGCTTGGCTCTCTTGTGAAATCTGGATTCCTTTGCCAAGGCAATTGCACCATTATTGTCACAAAAGATTTTCATATGACCCGATGCACTAGGTATGACACCTAGATCGGATATGAACTCCTTCATCCAAACTCCTTCATTTGCTGCTTCCGAAGCAGCAATGTACTCCGTTTCACACGTATATCCCTCCACGACTCTCCGCTTGGAACTACACCAACTGACAACTCCTCCATTCAATAAAAATGTGTATCCGCCTTGCGACTTAGAGTCATCTGGATCAGTGTCAAAGATTGCATCGACGTAACCGTTTACGACGAGCTCTTTTTCACCTCCATAAACGAGAAACATATCCTTAGTCCTTTTCTGGTATTTCAGGATGTTTTTGACCGTTGTCCAGTGCTCCACTCCGGGATTACTTTGGAACCTCCCTGATATGCTTATAGCAAGGCACACATCAGGTCTGGTACACAGCATTGCATACATGATAGATCCTATGGCTGAAGCATAGGGAATGACTTTCATTTTTTCTCTATCATCTGCAGTGGTCGGGCATTGAGTTTGACTCAACTCCACACCTTGTAACACAGGCAAGAACCTTTTCTTTGACTGATCCATTTTGAACTTCTTCAAAACTACATCAAGGTATGTGCTTTGTGAAAGTCCAATTAAGCGTCGTGATCTATCTCTATAGATCTTGATGCCCAATATGTAAGCAGCTTCACCAAGGTCTTTCATAGAAAAACTCTTATTCAGGTATCCCTTTATGCTATCCAGAAATTCTATATCATTTCCAATAGACAATATGTCATCCACATATAATATCAGAAATGATACAGAGCTCCCACTCACTTTCTTGTAAATACAGGCTTCTCCAAAAGTCTGTATAAAACTATATGCTTTGATCACACTATCAACGCATTTATTCCAACTCCGAGAGGCTTGCACCAGTCCATAAATGGATCGCTGGAGATTGCACACTTTGTTAGCACCTTTTGGATCGACAAAACTTTCTGGTTGCATCATATACAACTCTTCTTCCAGAAATCCATTCAGGAATGCAGTTTTGACATCCATTTGCCAAATTTCATAATCATAAAATGCGGAAATTGCTAACATGATTCGGACAGACTTAAGCATTGCTACGGGTGAGAAAGTCTCATTGTAGTCAACTCCTTGAACTTGTCGAAAACCTTTCACAACAAGTCAAGCTTTGTAAATAGTAACATTACCGTCTGCGTCGGTCTTCTTCTTAAAGATCCATTTATTTTCTATGGCTTGCCGATCATCGGGCAAGTCCACCAAAGTCCACACTTTGTTCTCAAACATGGATCCCATCTCAGATTTCATGGCCTCAAGCCATTTTGCGGAAACTGGGCTCATCATCGCTTCCTCATAGTTTGTAGGTTCATCATGGTCTAGTAACATGACTTCCAGAACAGGATTACTGTACCACTCTTGTGCGGATCTTACTCTGGAAGACCTACGAGGTTCGGTAGTAACTTGATCTGAAGTTTCATGATCATCATCATTAACTTCCTCACTAATTGGTGTAGGAATTACTGGAACTGATTTCTATGATGAACTACTTTCCAATAATGGAGAAGGTACAATTACCTCATCAAGTTCTACTTTCCTCCCACTCACTTCTTTCGAGAGAAACTCCTTCTCTAGAAAGGATCGGTTCTTAGCAACAAAGATTTTGCCTTCGGATCTGTGATAGAAGGTGTACCCAACAGTTTCCTTTGGGTATCCTATGAAGACGCACTTCTCCGATTTGGGTTTGAGCTTATCAGGTTGAAACTTTTTTTACATAAGCATCGCAGCCAAACTTTAAGAAATGACAACTTTGGTTTCTTGCCAAACCACAGTTCATAAGGCGTCGTCTCAACAGATTTTGATGGTGCCCTATTTAAAGTGAATGCAGCCGTCTCTGAAGCATAACCCCAAAATGATAGCGGTAAATCAGTAAGAGACATCATAGATCGCACCCTATCCAATAAAGTACGGTTACGACGTTCAGACACACCATTTCGATGTGGTGTTCCAGGTGGTGTTAGTTGTGAAACTATTCCATATTGTTTCAAATGAAGACCAAAATCGTAACTCAAATATTCTCCTCCACGATCAGATCGTAGAAACTTTATTTTCTTGTTTCGATGATTTTCCACTTCACTCTAAAATTCTTTGAACTTTTCAAATGTTTCAGACTTATGTTTCATCAAGTAGATATAACCATATCTGCGCAAATCATCTGTGAAGGTAAGAAAATAACGATACCAACGACGAGCCTCAATACTCATTCGACCGCATACATTGGTATGTATTATTTCCAACAAGTCAGTAGCTCGTTCCATTGTTTCAGAAAGCGGAGTTTTAGTCATCTTTCCCATAAGGCATGGTTCGCAAGCACCAAATGATTCATAATCAAGTGATTCCAAAAGTCCATCAGCATGGAGTTTCTTCATGCGCTTTATACTGATATGACCCAAATGGCAGTGCCACAAATAAATTGCACAATCATTATCAACTTTGCATCTTTTGGATTCAATAATATGAATATGTGTATCATCACTATCGAGATTCAACAAAAAAAGACCACTCAGCAAGGGTGCATGACCATAAAAGATATTACTCATATAAATAGAACAACCATTATTCTCTGATTTAAATGAATAACCGTCTCGCATCAAACAAGATCCAGATATAATGTTCATGCTCAACGCTGGCACCAAATAACAATTATTCAGGTCTAAAACGAATCCTGATGGTAGATGTAGAGGTAGCGTGCCGACGGCGATCACATCGACCTCGGAACCATTTCCCACGCGCATCATCACCTCGTCCTTAGCCAATCTACGTTTAATCCGTAGCCCCTGTTTCGAGTTAGAAATATGAGCAACAGAACCAGTATAAAATACCCAGGCGCTACTACGAGCATTAGTAAGGTACACATCAATAACATGTATATCAAATATACCTTTCACTTTGCCATCCTTCTTATCCGCCAAATACTTGGCGCAGTTCTGCTTCCAGTGACCAGCCCCTTTGCAGTAGAAGCACTCAGTTTCAGGCTTAGGTCCAGACTTGGGTTTCTTCTCTTGAGCAGCAACCTTTTTGCTATTCTTCTTGAAGTTCCCCTTCTTCCCTTTGCCCTTTTTCTTGAAACTAGTGGTCTTTTTGACTATCAACACTTGATGCTCCTTTTTGATTTCTACCTCCACAGCCTTTAGCATTGCGAAGAGCTCAGGAATAGTCTTGTTCATCCCTTGCATATTATAGTTCATCACGAAGCCTTTATAGCTTGTTGGCAGTGATTGAAGAACTCTGTCAATGACACTATCATTAGGAAGATTAACTCCAAGTTGAGTCAAGTGGTCATAGTACCCAGACATTCTGAGTTTGTGTTCACTGACAGGACTATTCTCCTCCATTTTGCAGCTGTAGAACTTGTTGGAGACTTCATATCTCTCAACTCGGGCATTTGCTTGAAATATTAACTTCAACTCCTGGAACATCTCATATGCTCCATGACGTTCAAAACATCTTTGAAGTTCCAATTCTAAGCCGTAAAGCATGGCACACTAAACTATCGAGTAGTCATCAACACACGTCTGCCAGGCATTCACAATGTCTGCAGTTGCAGGCGCGGGTGGTACACCTAACGGTGCTTCCAGGACGTAATTCTTCTGTGCAGCAATGAGGATAATCCTCAAGTTACGGACCCAATCCGTGTAGTTGCTGCCATCATCTTTCAACTTAGCTTTCTCTAGGAACACTTTAAAATTCAAAGGAACGGTAGCACGGGCCATTGATATACAATAACATAGACATGCAAAATAACTATTAGGACTAAGTTCATGATAAATTAAAGTTCAATTAATCATATTACTTAAGAACTCCCACTTAGATAGACATCCATCTAGTCATCTAAGTGATCACATGATCCAAATCAACTAAACCATGTTCGATCATCACATGAGATGGAGTAGTTTTCAATTGTGAACATCACTATGTTGATCATATCTGCTATATGATTCACGTTTGACCTTTCGGTCTCAGTGTTTCGAGGCCATATCTGCATATGATAGGCTCATCAAGTTTAACCCTAGTATTCTGCATGTGCAAAGCTGGATTGCACCCATTGTATGTGAACGTGGAGCTTATCACACCCGGTCATCATGTGGTGTCTCGGCATGACAAACTGTAGCAACGGTGCATACTTAGGGAGAACACTTACACCTTGAAATTTAGTAAGGGATCATCTTATAATTCTACTGCCGTACTAAGCAAAATAAGATGCATAAAAGATAAACATCACATGCAATCAAAATATGTGACATGATATGGCCATCATCATCTTGTGCTCATGATCTCCATCACTGAAGCATCGTCATGATCTCCATCATCACCGGCGCGACACCTTGATCTCCATTGTAGCATCGTTGTCGTCTCGCTAACTATTGTTACTAGGATCGCTACCACTTAGTGATAAAGTAAAACAATTACATGGTGATTGCATTGCATACAATAAAGCGACAACCATATGGCTCCTGCCAGTTGCCAATAACTTTGTTACAAAACATGATCATCTCATACAACAATTTATATCATATCATGCCTTGACCATATCATATCACAGCAAGCCCTGCAAAAACAAGTTAGACGTCCTCTACTTTTTTTGCAAGTTTTACGTGGCTACTACGGGATTCTAGAAAGAACTGTTCTTACCTACGCATCAAAACCACAATGATTTTTCGTCAAGTGTGCTGTTTTAACCTTCAACAAGGACCGGACGTAGTCAAACTCGATTCAACTAAAGTTGGAGAAACAGACACCCGCCAGCCACCTTTGTGCAAAATCACGTCGGTAGAACCAGTCTCACGAACGCGGTCATGTAATGTCGGTTCGGGCCGCTCCATCCAACAATACCGCCGAATCAAAGTAAGACATTGGTGGTAAGCAGTACGACTATTATCGCCCACAACTCTTTGTGTTCTACTCGTGCATATAACATCTACGCATAGACCTGGCTCGGATGCCGCTGTTGGGGAACGTAGTAAGTTCAAAATTTTCCTACGATCACACAAGATCTATCTAGGTGATGCATAGCAACGAAAGGGGAGAGTGAGTCCATGTACCCTCGTAGACCGAAAGTGGAAGCATTAAGTAACACGGTTGATGTAGTCGAACGTCTTCATGATCCAACTGATCAAGTACTAAACAAACGGCACCTCTGCGATCTGCACACGTTCAGCTCGGTGACGTCCCTTGAACTCTAGATCCAGCTATGGCCATGGGAGAGTTCCTTCAGTACGACGGCATGGTGATGGTGATGATGAAGTTACCGGCGCAGGGCTTCGCCTGAGCACTACGACGATATGACCGAGGTGGAAAACTTTGGAGGAGGGCACCGCACACGGCTAAAGGTTAACTTGTGTGTCTATGGGGTGCCCCCTCCCCTGTATATAAAGGAGGAGAGGGGAGGCCGGCCGGCCCTCCTTGGCGCGCCCCCAAGAGAGGAATCCTAGTAGGACTCCAAGTCCTAGTAGGTTTCCACCAAAAGGGAGAGAGGGAGAAGGAAGGAGAGGGAGAAGGAAAGGGGGGGCGCCGCCCCCCCCCCCCTTCCTAGTCCAATTCAGACTCAAGGGGGAGGGGGCGCGTGGCCTACCCTGGACGCCCCTCTCTCTCTCTCCACTAAGGCCCATTGAGGCCCATTAGTTCCCCCGGGGGTTCCGATAACCCTCCTTCACTCCGGTTTTATCCGAAACTTCTCCGGAACACTTCTGGTGTCCGAACATAGTCGTCCAATATATCAATCATTATGTCTCGACCATTTAGAGACTCCTCGTCATGTCCATGATCTCATCCAGGACTCCGAACAACCTTCGGTACAAAAAATCACATAAACTCATAATACTAATCATCAACGAACGTTAAGCGTGCGGACCCTACGGGTTCGAGAACTATGCAGACATGACCGAGACACGTCTCCGGTCAATAACCAATAGCGGAACCTGGATGCTCCTATTCGTTCCTACATATTCTATGAAGATCTTAATCAGTCAAACCGCATAACAACATACGTTGTTCCCTTTTTCATCGGTATGTTACTTGCCCGAGATTCGATCGTAGGTATCATCATACCTAGTTCAATATCGTTACCGGCAAGTCTCCTTACTCATTCCGTAATACTTCATTCCGCAACTAACTCATTAGTCACAATTCTTGCAAGGCTTATAGTTATGAGTATTACCGAGAGGGCCCATAGATACCTCTCCGAAACACGGTGTGACAAATCCTAATCTCGATCTATGCCAACCCAACAAACACTTTCGGAGACACCTGTAGAGCACCTTTATAATCACCCATTTAAGTTGTGACGTTTGGTAGCACACAAAGTGTTCCTCCGGTATTCGGGAGTTGCATAATCTCATAGTCTGAGGAACTTGTATAAGTCATGAAGAAAGCAGTAGCAATGAAACTGAAACGATCATAATTCTAAGCTAACGGATGGGTCATGTCCATCATATCATTCTCCTAATGATGTGATCCCATTCATCAAATGACAACACATGTCTATGGTCAGGAAACATAACCATCTTTGATTAACGAGCTAGTCAAGTAGAGGCATACTAGGGACTATATGTTTTGTCTATGTATTCACACATGTACTAAGTTTCCGGTTAATGCTATTCTAGCATGGATAATAAACATTTATCATGAAATAAGGAAATAAATAATAACTTTATTATTGCCTCTAGGGCATATTTCCTTCAAAAATGACAAGATAACCTTACCTAGCTCCAAAATGACCGATTTTAACTAGGATAGCTCTAAAATGACCTACACTTACCATTTTGTCCTCCAAAATGAAAAATAGGCTTGGTTAGCTCAAAAATGGCATAACTACCTAGGTTAGCTAAAAAATGACCTATACTTAGCTTCTTTAGTTCATTTATGACATACTTAGGTCAAAAATGGCATAATAACCTTGGTTTAGCTCCAAATTGTCAAATCATTAGTTTATTGTCCTCCAAAATGGCAAAATAACCTTACTTAGCTCCAAATGACCGATTTTAACTAGAATAGCTCTAAAATGACCTACACGTACCATTTTGTCCTCCAAAATGAATAAATATGCTTAGTTAGCTCAAAATGGCTTAACTACCTAGGTTAGCTCAAAAATGACCTATACTTAGCTTCTTTAGTTCATTTATGACATACTTAGCATACTTAGGTCAAAAATGGCATAATAACCTTGGTTTAGCTCCAAACTATCAAATTATTAGTTTATTTTCCTCTGAAATGACAAAATAACCTTACCTAGCTCCAAAATGACTGATTTTAACTAGGATAGCTCTAAAATGACCCATACTTACCATTTTGTCCTCCAAAATGAATACATATGCTTAGTTAGCTAAAAATGGCATAACTACCTCGGTTACCTCAAAAATGACATATACTTAGCTTCTTTACTTCATTTATGACATACTTAGCATACTTAGGTAAAAAAATGGCATAATAACCTTAGTTTAGCTCCAAACTGTCAAATCATTAGTTTATTTTCCTCCGAAATGACAAAATAACCTTACATAGCTCCAAAATGACCGATTTTAACTAGGATAGCTCTAAAATGACCTACACTTACCATTTTGTCCTCCAAAATGAATAAATATGCTTAGTTAGCTCAAAAATGGCATAACTACCTAGGTTAGCTCAAAATGACCTATACTTAGCTTTTTAGTTCATTTATGACATACTTAGCATACTTAGGTCAAAATGGCTTAATAATCTTGGTTACCTCCAAATTGACATATACTTAGCTTATTGTCCTTGAAAATGACATAATAACCTTACTTAGCTCCAAAATGACCTATTTACCTAGGTTAGCTCTAAAATGACCTACACTTAGCATTTTTTCCTCTGAAATGACTTAATTGTTTAGTTAGCTACAAAATGGAATAATTACCTAGGTTACCTTAGTTAGAAGAAGAAGAAGATAAAGAAGAGGAGAAAAAGAAGGAATAAAAATTATTCTTCTTCTTCTAGTCTTCTTCTCCTCCTCCTCCTTCGTATTCTTCTTCTTCTTCTTCTTCTTCTTCTTCTTCCTCTTATTCTTCTTCTTCTTCTTCTTCTTCTTCTTCTTCTTCTTCTTGTTCTAACTTTCTTATTTTCCAGTTTGCAGATTTGCTTTAGATCAAGGAAGCTTGCGTTGGTGGAGTCTACCCTTCTCCTTGTCCTTCCTTTTTCTTTTGATTTTGTAGGAACAATGTTAAACTTGCTACCTATATATGTATGTATGGATGAGACCATTGTATGTATGCTTGTTGTTGGATATGTTTGATATGGAGCTATATATGCTTGTTGTTGGGTATGTATATGTGTTGGATGATCATAACCATATGGCAGGGATATGTGTATGCTTGTTGAAAGTATTTGCAAATGTATGTATGTATATATATATATATATGTGTGTGTGTGTGTGTGTGTGTGTGTGTGTGTGTGTGTGTGAAACTGATTGAATTTAAGAAAAAACAGGGGCGGCACAGGAACTTTGCCATTTGCTGGCAGACGACAAAGAGGTTTGCCGTCTGCCAGCAGACGGCAAAGCTGCCACGTGGCAACTACCTGTGCAACCTGGGGCAACTGGGCCGGCCTATTTGGGTGCTTTGCCATCCGCTGGCAGACGGCAAAGATGCAAAGGTCTTTGCTGTCTGCCAGCGGACGGCATAGCCGGACACGTGTCAGCTACCTGGGGCACCTGAGGGCTGGCCTATTTGGGCACTTCGCCGTCCACTAGCAGACGGTAAAGATGCAAAGGTATTTGTCGTCTGCCAGCAGACAGCAAAGCACACCCTTGACCCCTTAACGGACCTAATGATAACTTCTGCCATCCATGCCCTTTGTCGTCTATTGGCGGACGACAAAGAGGCAAAGGTCTTTGTCGTCTGCCAGCAGACGGCAACGTGCCCTTTGTCTTAGTTCATTCAGCCGGATGTGGTGCCGTCTGCTGGCTGACGGCAAAGGCCTTTGCTGTCCACCATGCATGCCTTTGCCGTCAGCCATGGTTGACGGCAAAGTGTCTGATTCCTATAGTGCATTTACCTACTCGAGGATGAGCAGGAATTAAGCTTGGGGATGCTTGATACCTCTCCAACATATCTATGTTTTTTTATTGTTCCATGCCAATATTCTACAACATATGATATTTCATATTATTTTTGGGACTAACCTATTAACCTAGAGCCCAGTGCCAGTTCCTATTTTTTCCCTGTTTTTGAGTTTCACAGAATAGGAATACCAAAGAGAGTCCAAATAGAATGAAACCTTTGTGATGATTTTTCTTGGACCAGAAGACAACCAGTAGACTTGGAGATGAAGTGGGAGGAGCCACGAGGCAGCTTCAAGGATGAAGGGCGCGCCCCCACCCTTGTGGGCCCCTTGTGCACTTCCTAACCTAATTCTTGCGCCTATATATTCCCATATCTCCCCAAACCAATGAGGTATCCACGAAAACACTTTTCTGCCACCGCTACCTTCTGTACCCGTGAGATCACATCTAGGGGCATTTTCCGGCGTCCTGTCGGAGGGGGATTCGATCATAGAGGGCTTCTACATCAACACCATTGCCCTTCCGATGACACGTGAGTAGTTTACCACAGACCTACGGGTCCATAGCTAGTAGCTAGATGGCTTCTTCTCTCTCTCTCTGATTCTCAATACCATGTTCTCCTCGATGTTCTTGGAGATCTATTCGATGTAATATTTTTTGTGGTGTGTTTGCCGAGATCCGACGAATTTTGGATTTATGATCAGCTTATCTATGAATATTATTTGAATCTTCTCTGAATTCCTATATGCATGATTTGATATCATTGTAATTCTCTTCAAACTATCAGTTTGGTTTGGCCAACTAGATTGGTTTTTCTTGCAACGGGGAAGTGCTTAGCTTTGGGTCTAATCTTGCGGTGTCATTTCCCAGTGGCAGTAGGGGCTGCAAGGCACGTATTGTATTCTTGCCATCGAGGATAAAAAGGTAGGGTTTTCTTCATATTGCTTGAGTTAATTCCTCTACATCATGTCATCTTACTTAATGTGTTATTCCGTTCTTTATGAACTTAATACTCTAGATGCATGTTGGATAGCAGTCGATGTGTGGAGTAATAGTAGTAGATGCAGAATCGTTTTGGTCTACTTGACACAGACATGGTACCTATATTCATGATCATTGCCTTAGATATTGTCATAAATTTGCGGTTTTCTATCAATTTCTAGACAATAATTTGTTCACCCACCGTATTATTTGCTATCCTGAGAGAAGCCTCTACTGAAACCTATGGCCCCTGGGTCTATTTTCCATCATATAATTTTCTGATCTACAATATTAGTTTTTGATCTACTATTCTTGCAATCTTTTACTTTCCGATCTATAAACCAAAAATACCAAAAATATTTACTTACCGTTTATCTATCAGATCTCACTTTTGCAAGTAACCGTGAAGGGATTGACAACCCCATTATCATGTTGGGTGCAAGTTTGTTTGATTGTTTGTGCAGGTATTTGGTGATTTGTGCGTTGTCTACTACAGGATTGATACTTTGGTTCTCAAACTGAGGGAAATACTTATCTCTACTTTGTTGCATCACCCTTTCCTCTTAAAGGGAAAAACCAATGCAAGCTCAAGAAGTAGCATGCCGTGCATAGCAAGAAGGTTGCGAACAGCGAGATTGTCAAATTCTTTCCCGTTATCAGTTTGGAGAGCAACGATGGGACGACCGAACTGTGTGGTGACACAGGCATAAAATACATTGAGTGTGGAAAATGCATCGGACTTACGACGAAGAGGAAATGTCCACACATAATGCGAAAAGTCATCTAAAATCACCAAATAACAGACATAGCCGCCGTGTTGCTTGCAATCGGGGATGTCCAAACATCGCTATGGATTAACTGAAATGGAAAAGTAGAAATATGTGTGGACGCACTGAAGGGGAGACGAACATGCTTGCCAAGACAGCACGCCTCACAAGTATGGTCGTCAACCTTATTACATGAGAATGAAAAACTCTGAAGAATGCGACGCAAAATAGTGGAGTTGGTATGTCCGAAACGAGCATGCCAAAGATCAACACTGGCGGCGAGGGCGACTGGACGGGCGGATGTGGTGGCGGGGGAGTCCACCTGGTAGAGATCGCCAGGGCTATCACATCGGTGAAGAACCATCCAGGTACGGGCGTCCTTTATAGAAAAACCAATGTCGTCCAATTCAACGGCAATGGGATTATCACGAGCAAGTCGACAAACAGAGACAAGGTTCGTGACTAAGTCAGGAAAAACAAGAACATTAGACATGGTTATAGGTGTAGATGTAGAGGGAAACGAGGTATGACCAACATGTGTAATGGGTAAGGAGGAACCATTACCAACGGTGATACGAGTAGGAGTATGAATGGAAGTGGAGGAGGTTAGGTTATTGGGATGAGATGTCATGTGAGCGGTGGCGCCCGAGTCAATGTACCAATCTCCACCACCACCATAGTAGTTTGGTGAGGTGGCCGAGTGGAGCACAGCGAGGAGGGCGGGGTCCCATGGCAGAGGAACCTGCGGCGGGTAGAACCCACCGTAAGGCCCACCATAAGTGGTGGCTGGCAACGCGGGGGCAGCGGCATAGCCGCTGGCAGTAGGCGGTGCAGGCAGGGCCGCGTACCCGGCGATGCCCAGGGCGGCGAAGTTGGCCTGGTGGCTCGCCGGTCGAGGCCCGAGAAGGCCCAGCGTGGGAGCCCATGGCACCGGCATCGAATATGCGTGGTTGACAGTGGTCCACGGGTTGGTGTCGTACCTCCAGGGTGGGGTGGGCCGCTGTCGGGTGCCCCCCGTACGTATGTTGTTGTTGCTTCGGACGCCTGCCCCCACGGCGGTTGTTGCGCCGGCCACCACTAGGCTGCTGTGGTTGGGGCGCTGGAGGGGCGGGCGGTAGTGGGTAGAACCCCGGAGGCACGGAGGCGCCGGCATCCATGGCATCGGTGGTGCGGGTCGCGGTGGGGCACCACTGGAGGGTTGTGTGCTGCACCCCGCTTCTTCACTTGCTTCATCTGGCATTCCTCCAACCGCAAGTACGCAACAAACTTGGGGAAGGAGGGCTCCGGCATCCAGGTGAGGTTGGACGCGGCATTACCGAAGTCCTCATTGAGGGCGACTGTGAGTTTGCTGAGGAGGAGGTCGTCGTCGATCTTGGCGCCAATATCATGAAGCTCATCATACATCGTCTTGAGGCGGCGGTAGTAGTCATCTATGGATTTATCAACTTGATGACAACCAAAAAATTATTGCTGCAAAAAATGTGGCACTGAAGACGGTTGTCGGTGAAGAGACTGTTGAGCTTGACCCACATGGCGTGTGCATCATCACCACCGCTCACAACGATGTGAAACAGATCCTTCGAGATGGTGAGCAAGAACCATCGGATGAGCGTAGCATGGATGACGGTCAACTCAGAGTCCTCCTTCATGTCGCTCAGAGTGATACATAGGAGTAGATAATATAGTAATGGCTTTAGTTTCGGTTACCACTCCATGTGCCCCACCTTCGTCTAGTGGCTTGAGTCGGTGATCATGTGATGGTAAAAGGAATTGCAAATCTAGTAATCATGGTAAAAATAATACTGGCATATATGCCAATGCACTAAAACCATTACAGATTGTTGTGCACTCCTTCTCGATCATCTAACCGTAATTTTTCTGAACGGTTTGTAATTTTCCTATAAAAATGTGTTGTTTCTATGTTTCAAAATAATTCCTCTAGTAATTGGTAACATATATTCATAATACGATTATCATGTATAGTACATAGTAGTAAAGAATAAATAAAAGGGAAATATTAGTATTTGACATTGTAAAAGAGTACACCGATGAAAAAGTGCAAAAGAAAAAATGCATGAGTGTATTTCTTTGGTTGGGTTTCACGAATTGGTGTGGTACTCTCTAGTAACCATTAATTTTAGTAAAAAATGAAAACCTTAGTTTATTATGCACATTGCATGAAAATATACATAAGTCACACTATGTTACTATAAAAGTATAATAATTTACTCTTGAAAAAGACGATTCAGTATAGTAATACATTAAGATGAGTTTACCATTACTTACATGTGTGATTACCATGCTAGTCTCAATGATGGGTGCTCGATCTGATTTATCGTTACCTAGACTATTGCTTGTAATTTGTTTACTACCAAAATAAATATCACAACACACGTACATTGCTAGAGTAAAAATTGGTTTGGCAATATCTTTTAATAAAGATAGATAGTTATTGCATTACTACTAGCTACTCTAGATTACCACAGTTCCACGACTCTAAGTCCTTGTAAAGGATCGGTTTGCATTCCCATACATTAGTATCCTGATGTGGTTTGTGTTACCAACCATATTTAATTCCGTTACGACGTGTAGCGTAGGAAAAGTCTTAGGAAAAATCTCACGTGTACTCACACAGAGTTTTACTAGATATACATCACCTTTTACTAGTAGCTTAGAACAATTAGGATCAAATTAAGAGGGACGAATCGCATGGTGCATCGTAACCACCTTTACTATAAAGAAGTATTGTTTTACGACCAAGCCTTGGGAAGTTACGCCTTGGGCAAGCTTTCGTGCGAGCGCACCCCGGCCGGAGCGTAGAATAAGGGATGATGCGCTCACGCTTAGTTTAGCGTGCCTATATACGAAAATGCCTTTTGGAGGCCGAGCTCCCTCCAGCTCTTTATCTGGTTCGTCAGTCTTCACATGGATCAGCTGCAGTGGCGTATTACTCCCATGTATTTCACCTGACACCTTTTTACACCATACTGTATTTTCCATTTACACATAATATTATCCCATGGTAAGGACGCTGTGCTGCCAGGCTGTTCACAAGTACCATCGTTTCATCCATCATGTCTGACGAGGGCAGGTAGATATATTTATTTACGTGATCCTTTTTACCACGGGACAATCTTCCACGCACACACCATCTAGGTGTGATTGCCATCCTGTCCCTCTGGCCAGTTAGGCAAGCCGCGCCTGCGCGTCACCATCTTCCAACTTGATGTATCAAATTTTCAGGACAAATCCTTCCTCATTGTGTAATCACCAACACAATATGCGCGTTTTAGTACAAGAAATCACCCTGAAAACATCAATTCCATGTTCGGCAGACTTTTTTTAGAAAAAAGAGGAATTATGCCTAATTCAAATTGTTTTATTGTCACGTCTTGGAATAACATTTTGTCCTCACTTTTATTTTCGTATGCAGCGTCTAGATGTTTTTCCAATATTACTTTTGCATCACAGTGTTTTGTCAAACAAAATCTGCTGACAAATTTGTTTATGCACCTCCTTCTCTTAAAGTCATGCTCTTTTTAACAGGTAACAAGTAACCACCCCACATGTGATGCGGAAATAAGTATGTGTCAGCCAACCTTGCACAAGTATTGCAACTCATTCAGTTTGTGATCAAATTTTCACGCACCGCCAACAAAACTGCCCCTGCGAAAAAATTGCATTCGGATTGTTTGTCCTTTTTACTAGCGGTTTATTGTAACGTCCCCCCCCCCCCCCCTCCTAATAGTTCCAGTACAAATTGAACAATACATCCTAATTTTGTTCTTTGATGCCATACCACAATCGCACCTCACATCGACCCCATGACACTCCACTAACCGACGTTTTCCAGATGCGAAACATCCAAAAAATTCCCATGTGTTATACTCGCACGGACACAATTAAATCATACACACAGAATGATAATTTATTGTCAGTCTCTAGCAAAGGCTGAAAACTATTCAATTACCAATGCTCTTCAATTTTTCAGCCAATCAAAAATACTACACCAGTGTCCTAATCAATTAAATTAAGATGCACCCTACCGTTTTTTATGGTTGCAGTTTTTTCCGCATGAAGATGGAAAAATAATTATGCTATTTTTTATATTTTACATCATATTTTTTTCTTAACCAGCTAAAATAAGATGCACTCTACCTAGTGTGGTCGTATTTTATTTTAAAATCAATTACACACACCATGTTCGTCACTTATTTTATTTTCATTTTCTAACAAGCACCGTGTTAACTTATACGAAGATTGATGGCAAAGGGGTTGAGAGACCCCGCACACCCAACCGAATACCAAAATTAGAACAAGTATGAATTTTGACACTCATGAAGAATTCAATTCCATCGATGGTGAAATCGCTCCTGTGTAATGTGCCAGAGGAAGTGGACGACCGGAAAAAGATAAACATGTGCCTCCCAGCAAATGTAAAGCGACTTGTATCATCACGTTTAATACCATTTAATTTAATGACACATCAGCCCGACCCTGGTGCCACATGTGGAAAATTGAAAGCTGGCCAGGGGGCACATCACGTACTTGCAAGCTCCACCCAAGCGGAGGCCCCTGTACAAATCTAGCACACCAGCCAATGGCACCTGTGTATTCCCAGTTAATAGCTACCGTATATGCATTGCAAATGCATGCTGCACATATCACAACGTCTGAACACATGGCCTAGATAACGGCCTCCAGGTCGCTCCGCCTCCAAAAGGCCTCACTCACATATATATATATATATATATATAAAGTAACATTGTTCTAATCCTGGCATCAGAATAATTATTTGAATCACACAACTCTATATAGGGCCTGACGATGCGTTCCCGAACTCCAAAAACACAAAAGAACAAAACATGGCTCGCCCATCAGACCCGTCCGACCGGTTTCATCCCCACACCACGAACTTCCTGTACCGCGCACGTTCCCAACTCACCCCACCATGCCACCACCTCACCCGCATGCTCACCAGCCGCCGGAGCCGCCGCCCCCTCTCGCGCGCTCGCCGGACGCCGGAGCCGCCGCCTCCTCCTGCGCTCTCGTCGGACGCCGGAGCCGCCGCCTCCTCCCGCGCGCTCGCCGGAGGCCTGAGCCGCCACCTCCTCCCACGCGCCCGCCGGACGCCGGAGCCGCCGCCTTGCCCGCGCGGTCGCCGGCTACCGGGCGCTCCAATCCCACCGCCGGTTCCTGCCGCCGTTGCCAGGTCCCCAGCCGCCAGATCCCGCTGCCGCAGCCGGGTCCCAACTACCGGTTCCAGCCGCCACTGATGGGGGAAGGGCCGCTGATGCAGGACACCTCCCGATGCTTTGTCGTCGTGCCATGGATGACCACGAAAGCTGCCACTCGGGATCCCCCGCACTCAGGTCCTCCCCTTGCCGCCACGAACTTCTCCCCCTGCCACCGCGACCTTCTTCCCCTTGCACCGCGACCTTCTTCCACCTTACTCGCACCACCCTTCGGCCGCAGGGCAACGCTCCAACCAGCAAAAATGGGTCACCGCCCATCATCTGCGCACCATCCAACACAGATCGACGCCAGAAAACATTGAGATCTCCCTCCTCCCTAAGGCTCTCTACCATCCTGTAGGTATTGACCCTCCCTGTCTTCTCTGAACCCTCATTTTGGGAGGATTTGACCTTCTCTGAACATTTGTTTTTGAGTTTGTTCTCTGGAAAACTGAACTTGGAATACCCCTTTTATATATCTGATGGTGGTTTGAGGTTTGAGAATAGTTGAACTGCACTATGACAAAAATGTGAAAAAATGCAGGTCTGTCCCATTCGTTTGGTCACCACGGTGCTCCATTTGAGCCGCCATAGCATCACAAAAGCTCTTCAAAAATGGACCTGATGGTGGCCATGTGAGCAGCCACAGAAAACATTCTCTACCAGATATCTAAATTCTTCAAACATAGCACTGTAGAATTTGTAATAGTAGCAATGGTCAGATTCAGATTATAATGTGCCATTTTGTAACACACTGTGTGGCATTTTTTACTTCCAAGTCTAGTAGAGATTTCAGTTTAGGAAAAGGTTATTGTAAAGTACAATATGAGCCATTTCCAACTCATATTTAGCAAAGTTTTCAGTTCATGAAGATTTTGTAGAAAAGAAACTATGAGTCATTTTCAGTTCAAGTACATTACATGACATGTGCAGCATGAAGCCTAGTTGCACAAATGAAATGTGCGGCATATATTCCAGTATGTGGACAAAAATATAACATCAAATTTTCATATTACTTAGTCATGATTTTCTCGAGTTCATGATGGTAGAAAGTTCATAGAAAGTTAAAACAAAAATAATAGAGTAGTTCAAAAAATAAACGAGCACCTAGAAGCAGATATTTCACAGTTTCTAAAAATAAAAAAACAAGAAGTTTGAATTTTCAAAATAGAGATGTTCAAAAAAACATAAAAAGGACCCTTTCATCGTTTCTAGAATAAAAAAACCTCTAGAAGTTCAAATTAAAATATTGGGCGGTCCAATATTTATTATAAAACTAGAATATTTCCGTTACAAAAAGGAATAATCAAGAACTACAAATTACAAAAATAGAGAAGTTCGATATAAATAAAAAACCTTAATTTTCCTCGTCACTAAATAATAAACCAAGAAGTTCAATATCAATAAATGGAGCAGTTCAATATTTATTACAAAAACTCAAATTTTTCTCGTTACTAATGAATAAACCAAGAAGCCGAATAACCAAGAAGTTGTACAATGTTTATTACATTATTAAAAAAATACACAATGAAGTTCAAATAAAAAAGGTAGAGCGGTTCATTGCCTATAAACAGAGTGGCTTGATTGCTTATAAAATTGTGAAGTTCGATGTCTATAAAAATGTAAATTTTCCTCATAATTCTTCTTGTTACTAACGGAAAAACCAAGAAGTTTAGTTCGAAAATATCCAAAAAGTTGTACGATGTTTATTATAAAATTAGGATTTTTTCGTTACAAATGAATAACACCAAGAAGTCCAAATTGAAAAAACCAAGAAGTTCAATTTTAAAAAATACAATAGTTCAATGTATATGAAAAACTAAGATTTTCCTAGATACTAAATAACAAACCAAGAAGTTGAATTTCAAAAAATGGAGCAGTTGAATGTTTATCACAAAAACTTAATTTTTTCCAATTGCTAACGAATAAACCAAGAAGTTAAGTTCAAAATAACGAAGAAGTTGTATAATGTTTGTTACAAAATAACGAAGAAGTTGTATAAACCAAGAAGTTAAGTTCAAAATACACAATTTTTTGAATGTTTACTCAAATATGAAAAGGTAAAGTTCAAATTGAAATAACAGAGAAGTTTGGAGTTTATTAAAACCTAGGATTTACCTTTTGAAAAAATAAAAAACAAGGCACCATTTTTTGCACTTTAGAAACAACTCATAAATGAAAAGAACGGTTGATAGAAGTTTAATTGCTCAGCGAGGAAAAATTCAAAAAATTCTTGTGAGAGAGGTTCACCATGTATTTAGATGTCCAAAATACATTAAAAATATGTTTTTTTGTGTTTTAAAATAATTCTCTCAAACCAGAGAGAAGTTCAAAAGTGATAACAACCGAAAGTTCACGTACTACATGGTGTGTATTTCATACAAGAAAAATACAAATAAAGTGAAACAAAGTGAAGTTCAAACAGACATGCCCCAGAAGTTCAACTACTTCATGTAGTGCGAAAAACAGCATGTCAAAAAATAGCACATCAAAAATAGAGTGAAGTTCAAACAGACATGCCCGAGAAGTTCAACTACTTCACGCAGTGCATTTCCATTCGCAATGAAGGCAGAAATCATGATCTTGTCATTTTCTAATTTACTTCAAAACGATAGGAATATCATTTGTGTAAGTTCAAGTCCTCGGTCGGAGAAAGTTAAAAAAATATTGTGAGAGAGGTTTGTACAAAAAGAATATCATTTGTGTAACACTAACGAAAATGGATGGGAAAATTACAAACAAAAAATATGTCACAGAAGTCCAACGTGAAAACAGTAGGAAGTTCAACTACTACACTGAATGAATTTCACAAGAAAAACTTTTAAAATCGTCGCGAGTATGAAAAAATGATCAACAAGGAAAAGTTGCGTGTTTATAGCAGCTTTCCATCGGTATATCACTTGCTTAATTCTGGTGAGTGAATGAAGAGCTACGAGCAAAAAAAAGCATGTGAAAAACAGAGTGAAGTTCAGGCAGAACTACCAAAGAAGTTCAAGTACTTCACGCAATGCATTTTCGACGAATCTGTTTCGCGATAAAGGCAAAACGAGTGATCTCGCCGTTTCTGAAATTACTTGAAAATGGCTGGGATTCAGAGAAATCCATCAACATGAAAAAGTTTCGCATTTTTCGTAGCTTTTCAACAGTATATTATTTGCCCCGTTCTGATGAAGTTTGTAGAAATTACGGCGAAAATACATTTTTAGCCATTTTCAAAATCAACGTAAAACTGTAATGAATTTGGAGAAACAATATATACCAAAAAGGTTCGCATTTGTTCAGGCTTTCCAACGCCATGTCATTTGCTATGTTCGGACGTATGATTAAAAAAATATCGAAAATACAAACTTGGTAGAACTTGTACCGTTTTCTAAATTACTCTTAAACCATTCAAAATTAGAAAAAACTTTCAACATGAGAAAAAAGTGCATTTTCATAAGCTTTCCAACGCGACATCGTTTGTCTCAATTGGATTAGGCGTTTAGAAATGGCAACGAAAATACGAACTCGGTTGTTCGGTTTGCAAAATTTTACGATTTGCCACATTACTCTTTATCCATAGGGAATTAGAAAAAACTTTCAACATGTGGAAGGAGCGGTTTTACAGCAGCTTTCCAACACCATATTATTTGCCTCATTCTGATAAACGATTTAGAAATGCGATTGAAAATACGATTCATGTTTTTTGTATGAAGAAAAAACGATTTTCAAAACTGCTCTTAAACCACTTACATTTTGCAAAAAAATTAAGTTGGGTCATGATACTGGTGTCCATAGCTTTCCAATGGTATATCGCAAACCACATTTGAGCAATGTTGACGGAAGTTCAACCTAGCACTAGGGGAAGTTCAGGTCGAACAAATCAGGCAGTAAAATTGCAAAAACTGCAATTTCATCACGACCCCGAGAGCAAAATCCGCCAGCAAACGAGATTTCTAATTAAAACTGGTATTTAGTTGCTAAAAAATCTTTCTAGATTACACTAACATCATATAGAACACTACTAACCAGAATAATTCGCGGGGGAAGCCATGGTTGCAAAGATAGCCCGAAGGTCGGGTTCGTACAGAGAGAAGTTCACGCGCGTGTACAAACAAAAATACGTCACAAAAGTTCAACGTGAAAATAGCATGAAGTTCAACTGTACGCTGAATGAATTTCAGATGAAAAACTTTTAAAATCGTTGCGAGTATGAAAAAATGATCAACACGGGAAAGTTGCGTGTTTACAGCAGCTTTCCATCGGTATATCACTTGCTCAATTCCGGTGAGTGGATGTAGAGCTAGGATCAGTGGATAGATATATACGAGGAAAAAAAGCATGTGAAAAACAGAGTGAAGTTCAAGGTTCCATACCGAGAAGTTTGGTTACTTCACGCGATGCATTTTTGGCGAATATGTTTCGCGATAAAGGCAGAACGAACAATCTCGCCATTTTTTAAATTACTTGAAAACGGCTAGGAATCAAAGAAAACTGTCAACATGAGAAAGTTTCGCATTTTCCGTATCTTTTCAGTGGTATAATATTTGCGCCATTCCGATAAAGTTTGTAGAAAATATGGCGAAAATACGTTTTTCGCCATTTCCGAAAGTGACTTAAAACCGTAAAGAATTAGGAGAAATAATACATGTCAAAAAGTTTCGCATTTGTTCAAGCTTTCCAACGTCATATCCTTTGCTGCATTCGGACGCACGGTTAAAAAATTAGGTCAAAAATATAAACTTGCTAGGACTTGTAACGTTTTCTAAATTACTTTTGAACCGCTCAAAATTAGAAAACACTTTCAATACGAACGAGTAGCGCATTTTAATAAGCTTTCCAACGCCATATCATATGCCTCAATTGGATTAGCCGTTTAGAAATGGCGTTGAAAATACGAACTCAGCTGTTCGGTTTGCGAAATTTTACATTTTTTTCAAATTACTCTTTAACCATAGAGAATTAGAGGAAATTTTCAACAGGTGGAAGTAGAGGTTTTGCAGCAGCTTTCCAACACCATATTATATGCCTCATTCCGATAAACGGTTTAGAAATGCGATCAAAAATACGATTCACGTTTTTTTGTGTGAAGAAAAACGATTTTCAAAACTGCTCTTAAACTGCTTACATTTTGCCAAAAATTTAAATTGGGTCATGATACTGGTGTCCATAGCTTTCCAACGGTATATCGCAAGCCTCATTTGGGCAATGTTGGCAGAAGTTCAACCTAGTTCACAGGGAAGTTCAACGTACTACTAGCGGGGCAGGTCAGGTTGTGATCAGAATATTATTCTCATCCCGTGATCAGAATAGTGTTTTTGTATATGTATATGTATATGTGTGTATATATATAGTGGGTCTATTATGATAAAACCCCTTAAGACCCTTATTCTGCACATCCCCACCTTATTCTGCTAACACTCCATCGTACAGTGCACAACAAACCGAACCGCATCGAGAACAGAAAAAAAACCACCCCACCCCCTCCACCTTGTTTCTCCCGCACCCATCCCACTCCCTCCACCTTATCCCCCGTGACCCGAACCCACTGCCCTACTGGCTCCTCCCCGGCCGCGCCATGGCCATGCCTCGCCGGATCCACTACCTCCTCGCCCGCCCCGGCCACCACCCGCCATCGCCCGCCACCCCCTCATCTTCCCCGTGCCACCGACCCCAGCCACCACCCACCGTGACCCGCCCCCAGCCACCACCCACTGCGACCCACCCCCAGCCACCACCTACCGTCACCTGCCCCGGCCACCGCCTACCGCCGCCTGCCCCACTCCACCCCGTCCGGCCAGCGCGCCTCCTCTCCTTCACCCACGGTGCCACCCCTCCCATGACCATACGCTAGATGGGATCCGTGACGAATCCAGGCCGCAACGGCCCTCCCGCGCCGCCCAGCCGCTGGATCCACGCCGCGCCGGCCCTCTCGCGGTGCGCTGCCGCTGGATCCACGCCGCGTCGACTCTCCTGCGTTGCCCTGCCACCGTCTTCAGGCCCCGGGTGAGGGAGTCCTGGATTGGGGGGTATTCGGACAGCAGGACTATATACATCGTCCGGACTATTGAAGCGTGAGGATACAAGACTCAAGACTTCGGCTCGTGTCCGGATGGGACTCTCCTTTGCGTGGAAGACAAGCTTGGCGATCCGGATATTATGTTTCCTTCCTTGTAACCGACTCCATGTAAACCCTAACCCTCTCCGGTGTCTATATAAACCAGAGAGGATGGTCCTTAGAAGGCCGATCACAATTACAATCATAGCATCATAGGCTAGCTCTTAGGGTTTAGCCTCTACGATCTCATGGTAGATCTACTCTTGTACTACTCATATCTTCAATATTAATCAAGCAGGAAGTAGGGTTTACCTCCATCGAGAGGGCCCGAACCTGGGTAAACATTGTGTCCCTTGCTTCCTGTTACCATCAGCCTAAGACGCACAGATCGGGACCCCCTACCCGAGATCCACCGGTTTTGACACCGGCATTGGTGCTTTCATTGAGAGTTCCTCTGTGTCGTCACTTTGAGGCTTGATGGCGTCTTCAATCGTCAACAACACGGTCTAGGGTGAGACTTTTCTCCCCGGACAGATCTTTGTGTTCGGCGGCTTTGCACTGCGGGCCAATTCGCTTGGCCATGTGGAGCAGATCGACAGCTACGCCCCTGGTCACCGGATCAGGTTCGGAAACTTGAACTACACGGCGGATACTCCCGGAGACTTGATCTTCGACGGACTCGGCCCTGTGCCAGGAGCGCCGGACAGCCACGACGAGCACGGCCTAGACCTGCTATCGGACAATGATCGGGATACCATCCCTGCAATAGCCCCGGATCTAAATTCGGAACAGGTTGCGTCGCCTAAGGACGGAGGAGTGGACCCCGCCCCACGGGCCGCATATTCATCGGCGGTGGAGCCGAAAACAGGTCTCATCCCTATTGAGGCCTATAACCTCGGGCCACCGAACTTGTATCCGGTTATTAGTCCCGGTCCGCATACCCTCGAGCCAGTCAAGCCAGGTTGGGTTCCGGTAATGGAGTTTACCGCTGCGGACATCTTCCAGCACTCGCCCTTTGGCGACATGTTGAACTCATTAAAGTCTCTCTTTGTATCAGGAGGCTCTGGGGCGAACTCTGTCCGGCCTGAGTGGGAAGCAGGCGACGAAGGAGTTTGTTACCCACCCACCACCCACTTCATTGCCACGATCGACGATTTAGCCGACGTGCTCAACTTCTACTCCGAAGATATCGACGGTAGGGACGATGATGCAGGAGACATACAGGAGCCACCGATCATAGGGCGGTGGACGCCCACCTGGTCATACGATATATACATGATGGACACTCCGAAGGAAACCAATGGCGATGAGGCAACAGAGGATAACCCCTCAGGGGGAAAAGCTAGGCATGGGCGCCTTCAGCGCCGTTCCAAGCCCCGCCAAATCAATATCGGCCCTGGAGATAAAAGCAATCCGGATAGTACCGAAGAGGAATACAACCCTGAACAGCCTACCTTCAAGCAGGCCGGACAGGCCACAGTGGGATACTTGGAGAGGGACAACCATACATCCCCCTTCGAAGATGAGGTAAGCCTCGGCAACGACGAATTCAGCGTGCCTGAAGATCCAGCGGAACAAGTTCGCTTCAAGCAACGGCTCATGGCCACGGCAAGGAGCCTGCAAAGGAAGCAAGAGCAGCTTAAAGTCGACAATGATTTTCTAATGGATAGGTGGACCAAGATCCTGGCCACCGAAGTACGGACTCGACCGCCCTAACAAAGGGCATATGCGGCACAATCGGCTATCTCAACCCAAGTAAGCGATCCAAAGGCACACAACCCGACGTCCGCACACCACTACGGTCCAAGACAGTAAGAAGGACACACGAAGAGGCATCCTCAAGCCTCAGTGCAATGGTCATAAACGTCAAGTCAGGGGCGCTGGTGCCAAGTCCAGCAACTCAAAGTCTGGTCAAAGGACAAAGAACAGCTCAAGCCTATTCGGCCCAAGCTACAAACTCGACCAGCCATGCGAAATTCACAGTACTCCCAAAAGGACGGCAAAACATACCAATAAAGAATGTCGGATCTCCAAAACAAAGCGACCAGTCGTGTGCCGGAAACAATGAAGGGGGGCGTCTAGTCAAGATACCCCCCCTAGAGCACAACAGTACGGCCGATCGCCCCCTACCATACAAACCACAACAATTCAATTGTCGTACCCCCAGACCTAGTAGTCCAGGGGCTCCATGACATATAAAGCCCCCGCGGGTATGAATCCACAAGTAACACCTTCTACAAGAGGTCAGGTGCAAAGGCCAAGTTCATTGGCCCACCGCCCTAACGGTTGTTCTCAGATAACCAAAAAACGCCACATCATCAGCACATTCCCCTCTTACGGTAACTCACCGTCGGCTAACGGGATGAACCATGTCGACTAGATCCCACGTGGTAAACCATAAGGCCAACACCAGTGATATACTCACGCCTACGTACAAGGCCGAAACCCGCCACTAGAGCGGAAATCATACAGCTGCCAGAGTAGCAAGTCGCGCATGCCCATCAATATTTTGATATGACAGCCAACTCTCCGGACACCAACTGAGGAGTCCGGGCTACTTCTCGATATAGCGGCTGGGCTCACTAGGGTCCGATCAGGAACCTTTATACCAACCACGGGAGGACGCTCGGTTGCCTCTGAGCATTTACCTTCACAAACTAACTTTTATGCAGAACAGGATTGGCGGCATGGAATCGGCCCGGACACACAAGGACAGGACCATGCAGGTAGAAGGCAGTTCGGATTCACTTTCGATCCATTCACAGCCCCCTCCAGTCCGGCCCCATCACAGGTTCGGCCAAAAAACTATCCCTTTTTCATAATCATAAATCGCACTCATCTGCATAGACATATCATCCTACTGCACTGCGTAGACTTAAATAACATGCACCGACCGTCGTTTATCATCGACGCCTCTTTGCCACAATACGACAGCTGCGCTTCGTGTTACGCCTGGGTATGCCAGGGGCTTCACAATATGGCAACGAAGTCCGACCACCTTCTCGGTCGCTCGGCACCCCGAACTTATAGCACTATATGCATCAGCTCCGAATCATGTCTTGGGTCATTGGTTGGGTTTGCCCGACTCCCATGTTTTGGTACCTTACATTCCATTCCGTCGGCTAAGGTAGCGCTGGGAGAACTACTGCGATTGTGTCCCGGTTCTACTGGACGAGCACCTCAGTAGAGAAAGCCGAAAACTAACTGTCATGATGCAGCGAGAGCCGGTCAGCTGTTCGAGAGGTTGTAAAATCCTTAAAGATTTATTCCGCACAACGCCATCATAAATGCAGACTGCGATGGATTGGTTTTCCGATCAGGCGCCAATAGAGCCCCTAGTTCGGCCTTCCGAACACTAGGGGCTGCACCTGTTGGAAATATGCCCTAGAGGCAATAATAAAAGCATTATTATTATATTTCTTTGTTCATGATAATTGTCTTTATTCATGCTATAATTGTATTATCCGGAAATCGTAATACATGTGTGAATAACAGACACCAACATGTCCCTAGTAAGCCTCTAGTTGACTAGCTCGTTGATCAATAGATAGTCATGGTTTCCTGGCTATGGACATTGGATGTCATTGATAACGGGATCACATCATTAGGAGAATGATGTGATGGACAAGACCCAATCCTAAGCATAGTACAAAGATCGTGTAGTTCGTTTGCTAGAGCTTTGCCAATGTCAAGTATCTCTTCCTTTGACCATGAGAGCGTGTAACTCCTGGATACCGTAGGAGTGCTTTGGGTGTATCAAACGTCACAACGTAACTGGGTTACTATAAAGGTGCATTACAGGTATCTCCGAAAGTATCTATTGTTTTATGCGGATCGAGACTGGGATTTGTCACTCCGGATAACGGAGAGGTATCACTGGGCCCACTCGGTAATGCATCATCATTATGAGCTCAAAGTGACCAAGTGTCTGGTCACGGGATCATGCATTGCGGTACGAGTAAAGTGACTTGCCGGTAACGAGATTGAACAAGGTATTGGGATACCGACGATCGAGTCTCGGGCAAGTAACATACCGATTGACAAAGGGAATTGCATACGGGGTTGATTAAATCCTCGACATCGTGGTTCATCCGATGAGATCATCGTGGAGCATGTGGGATCCAACATGGATATCCAGATCCCGCTGTTGGTTATTGACCAGAGAGCGATCTCGGTCATGTCTACATGTCTCCCGAACCCGTAGGGTCTACACACTTAAGGTTCAGTGACGCTAGGGTTGTAGGGATATGTATATGCAGTAACCCGAATGTTGTTCGGAGTCCCGGATGAGATCCCGGACGTCACGAGGAGTTTCCGGAATGGTCCGGAGGTAAAGATTTATATATGGGAAGTCCTGTTTCGGGCGTCAGGACAAGTTTCGGGGTTATCGGTATTGTACCGGGACCACCGGAAGGGTCCCAGGGGCCCACCGGGTGGGGCCACCCATCCCCGGGGGCCACATGGGCTGTAGGGGGTGCGCCTTGGCCTACATGGGCCAAGGGCACCAGCCCCAAGAGGCCCATGCGCCAAGAGAAGAAAAAAGGGGAGAGTCCTAAAGGGGGAAGGCACCTCCGAGGTGCCTTGGGGAGGATGGACTCCCCCCCCCCCTTGGCCGCACCCTTCCTTGGAGGAAGGGGCAAGGGCTGCGCCTCACCCTCTCCCTTGGCCCTATATATAGTGGGGAAACGGAGGAGCAAACCTACCCCAGGCCTTTGGTTGCCTCCTTCTCCATCTCCAACACCTCCTCCTCCTCCATAGTGCTTGGCGTAGCCCTGCCGGAGTACTGCAGCTCCATCAACACCACGCCGTCGTGCTGCTGCTGGTGCCATCTCCCTCAACCTCTCCTCCCCCCTTGCTGGATCAAGAAAGGAGGAGACGTCATCCGTTCCGTACGTGTGTTGAACGCGGAGGCACCGTCCGTTCGGTGCTAAGATCATCGGTGATTTGAATCACATCGTGTTCGACTACATCATCCCCGTTCCTTGAACGCTTCCACTCGCGATCTACAAGGTATGTAGATGCATCTAATCACTCGTTGCTAGATGAACTCATAGATGGATCTTGGTGAAACCGTAGGAAATTTTTTGTTTTCTGCAACGTTCCCCAACAGTGGCATCATGAGCTAGGTCTATGCGTAGTTCTCTTGCACGAGTAGAACACAAAGTAGTTGTGGGCGTTGATTTTGTTCAATATGCTTGCCGTTACTAGTCTTATCTTGATTCGGCGGCATCGTGGGATGAAGCGGCCCAGACCAATCTTACACGTACTCTTACGTGAGACAGGTTCCACCGACTGACATGCACTAGTTGCATAAGGTGGCCAGCGGGTGTCTGTCTCTCCTACTTTAGTCGGATCAGATTCGATGAAAAGGGTCCTTATGAAGGGTAAATAGCAATTGGCATATCATGTTGTGGTCTTTGCGTAGGTAAGAAACGTTCTTGCTAGAAACCCATGGCAGCCACGTAAAACATGCAAACAACAATTAGAGAACGTCTAACTTGTTTTTGCAGGGTATGCTATGTGATGTGATATGGACAAAGTTGTGATGAATGATGAATGATCTATATGTGATGTATGAGATGTTCATTCTACTGTAATAGGAATCACAACTTACATGTCGATGAGTATGACGGTGAAAGGATGATCATGGAGCCCCAAGATGGAGATCAAAGGAGCTATGTGATATTGGCCATATCATGTCACTATTATTATTTGATTGCATGTGATGTTTATCATGTTTTGCATCTTGTTTACTTAGAACGACGATAGTGAATAAGATGATCCCTTACAACAATTTCAAGAAGTGTTCTCCCCTAACTGTGCACCGTTGCTACAGTTCGTCGTTTTGAAGCACCACGTGTTAACCGGGTGTGATAGATTCTTACGTTCACATACAACGGGTGTAAGAAGTTTTACACATGCAAAAACACTTAGGGTTAACTTGATGAGCCTAGCATGTGAAGACATGGCCTCGGAACACAGAGACCGAAAGGTCGAACACGAGTCGTATGGAAGATACGATCAACATGAAGATGTTCACCGGCGATGACTAGTCCGTCTCACGTGTTAATCGGACATGGCCTAGTCGACTCGGATCGTGTAACACTTAGATGACTAGAGGGATGTCTAATCTGAGTGGGAGTTCATTAATAATTTGATTAGATGAACTTAATTATCATGAACTTAGTCTAAAATCTTTACAATATGTCCTGTAGATCAAATGGCCTATTCAATTTCAACGCGTTCCTAGAGAAAACCAAGCTGAAAGACGATGGCAGCAACTATACGGACTGGGTCCGGAACTTGAGGATCATCCTCATAGCTGCCAAGAAAGATTATGTCCTACAAGCACCGCTGGGTGACGCACCTGTTCTCCCTGCAGAACAAGACGTTATGAACGCTTGGCAGGCACGTTCCGATGACTACTCCCTCGTTCAGTGCGACATGCTTTACAGCCTAGAGCCGGGGCTCCAAAAGCGTTTTGAGAGACATGGAGCATATGAGATGTTCGAAGAGCTGAAAATGGTTTTTCAAGCTCATGCCCGGGTCGAGAGATATGAAGTCTCCGACAAATTCTTCAGCTGTAAGATGGAGGAAAATAGTTCTGTCAGTGAGCACATACTCACTATGTCTGGGTTACATAACCGCTTGACTCAGCTGGGAGTTAATCTCCCGGATGAGGCGGTCATTGACAGAATCCTCCAGTCGCTTCCACCAAGCTACAAGAGCTTTGTGATGAACTTCAATATGCAGGGGATGGTAAAGACCATTCCTGAAGTATTTGTAATGCTGAAATCAGCAGAGGTAGAAGTCAAGAAGGAACATCAAGTGTTGATGATGAATAAAACCACTAAGTTCAAGAAGGGCAAGGGTAAAAAGAACTTCAAGAAGGACGGCAAGGAAGTTGCCGCGCCCAGCAAGCAAGCTGCCGGGAAGAAGCCAAAGAATGGACCCAAGCCCGAGACTGAGTGCTTTTATTGCAAGGAAAGTGGTCACTGGAAGCGGAACTGCCCCAAATACTTAGCGGACAAGAAGGCCGGCAACACCAAAGGTATATTTGATATACATGTAATTGATGTGTACCTTACCAGTACTCGTAGTAACTCCTGGGTATTTGATACCGGTGTCGTTGCTCATATTTGTAACTCACCGCAGGAGCTGCGGAATAAACGAAAACTGGAGAGGGACGAGGTGACGATGCGCGTCGGGAATGGTTCCAAGGTCGATGTGATCGCCGTCGGCACGCTACCTCTACATTTACCTACGGGATTAGTTATAAACCTCAATAATTGTTATTTAGTGCCAAGTTTGAGCATGAACATTGTATCAGGATCTCGTTTAATACGAGATGGCTACTCATTTAAATCTGAGAATAATGGTTGTTCTATTTATATGAGAGATATGTTTTATGGTCATGCTCCGATAGTCAATGGTTTATTCTTAATGAATCTCGAGCGTATTACTACACATGTTCATAGTGTGAGTACCAAAAGATGTAAAGTTGATAACGATAGTCCCACATACTTGTGGCACTGCCGCCTTGGTCACATAGGTGTCAAACGCATGAAGAAGCTCCATGCAGATGGACTTTTAGAGTCTCTTGATTATGAATCATTTGACACGTGCGAACCATGCCTCATGGGAAAAATGACCAAGACTCCGTTCTCAGGAACAATGGAGCGAGCAACCAACTTATTGGAAATCATACATACTGATGTGTGCGGTCCAATGAGTGTTGAGGCTCGCGGTGGCTATCGTTATGTTCTCACCCTCACTGATGACTTGAGTAGATATGGGTATGTCTACTTAATGAAACACAAGTCTGAGACCTTTGAAAAGTTCAAGGAATTTCAGAGTGAAGTTGAAAATCAACGTGACAGGAAAATCAAGTTTCTACGATCAGATCGTGGAGGAGAATACTTGAGTCACGAATTTGGCACACACTTAAGAAAATGTGGAATAGTTTCACAACTCACGCCGCCTGGAACACCTCAGCGTAATGGTGTGTCCGAACGTCGTAATCGCACTCTATTAGATATGGTGCGATCTATGATGTCTCTTACCGATTTACCGCTATCCTTTTGGGGCTATGCTTTAGAGACTGCCGCATTCACTTTAAATAGGGCTCTGTCGAAATCCGTTGAGACGACACCGTATGAATTATGGTTTGGGAAGAAACCTAAGCTGTCGTTTCTAAAAGTTTGGGGATGCGATGCTTATGTCAAGAAACTTCAACCTGAAAAGCTCGAACCCAAGTCGGAAAAATGCGTCTTCATAGGATACCCTAAAGAAACTTATGGGTATACCTTCTACCTCAGATCCGAAGGCAAGATCTTTGTTGCCAGGAATGGATCCTTTCTAGAGAAAGAGTTTCTCTCGAAAGAAGTAAGTGGGAGGAAAGTAGAACTTGATGAAGTATTGCCTCTTGAACCGGTAAATGGCGCAACTCAAGAAAATGTTCCTGAGGCACTTGCACCAACTAGAGAGGAAGTTATTAATGATCAAGATACTTCTGATCAAGCTCCTACTGAAATTCGAAGGTCCACAAGGACACGTTCCGCACCAGAATGGTACGGCAACCCTGTCTTGGAAATCATGTTGTTGGACAACGGTGAACCTTCGAACTATGAAGAAGCGATGGCGGGCCCGGATTCCGACAAATGGCTAGAGGCCATGAAATCCGAGATAGGATCCATGTATGAAAACGAAGTATGGACTTTGACTGACTTGCCCGTAGAACGGCGAGCCATAGAAAATAAATGGATCTTTAAGAAGAAGACAGACGCGGATGGTAATGTGACCATCTATAAAGCTCGGCTTGTCGCTAAGGGTTATCGACAAGTTCAAGGGGTTGACTACGATGAGACTTTCTCACCGGTAGCGAAGCTGAAGTCCGTCCGAATCATGTTAGCAATTGTCGCATTTTATGATTATGAAATTTGGCAAATGGACGTCAAAACGTCATTCCTTAATGGTTTCCTTAAGGAAGAATTGTATATGATGCAGCCGGAAGGTTTTGTCGATCCTAAAAATGCTGACAAGGTGTGCAGGCTCCAACGCTCGATTTATGGGCTGGTGCAAGCATCTCGGAGTTGGAACATTCGTTTTGATGAGATGATCAAAGCGTTTGGGTTTACATAGACTTATGGAGAAGCCTGTGTTTACAAGAAAGTGAGTGGGAGCTCTATAGCATTTCTCATATTATATGTAGATGACATACTTTTGATGGGAAATGATATAGAACTCTTGGACAACATCAAGGCCTACTTGAATAAGAGTTTTTCAATGAAGGACCTTGGAGAAGCTGCTTATATATTGGGCATCAAGATCTATAGGGATAGATCAAGACGCCTCATAGGTCTTTCACAAAGCACATACCTTGATAAGATTTTGAAGAAGTTCAAAATGGATCAGTCCAAGAAAGGGTTCTTGCCTGTTTTGCAAGGTGTGAAATTGAGCTCATCTCAATGTCCGACCACGGCAGAAGATATAGAAGAGATGAGCGTCATCCCCTATGCATCAGCCATAGGTTCTATTATGTATGCCATGCTGTGTACCAGACCTGATGTAAACCTTGCCGTAAGTTTGGTAGGAAGGTACCAAAGTAATCCCGGCAAGGAACACTGGACAGCGGTCAAGAATTTCCCGAGGTACCTGAAAAGGACTAAGGAAATGTTTCTCGTTTATGGAGGTGACGAAGAGCTCGTCGTAAAAGGTTACGTCGACGCTAGCTTCAACACAGATCTGGATGACTCTAATTCACAAATCGGATACGTGTATATTTTGAATGGTGGGGCAGTAAGCTGGTGCAGTTGCAAGCAGAGCGTCGTGGCGGGATCTACATGTGAAGCGGAGTACGTGGCAGCCTCGGAGGTAGCACATGAAGCAATTTGGATGAAGGAGTTCATCACCGACCTAGGAGTCATACCCAATGCGTCGGGGCCGATCAAGCTCTTCTGTGACAACACTGGAGCTATTGCACTTGCCAAGGAGCCCAGGTTTCACAAGAAGACAAGGCACATCAAGCGTCGCTTCAACTCCATCCGTGAAAATGTTCAAGATGGAGACATAGAGATTTGTAAAGTACATACGGACCTGAATGTAGCGGATCCGTTGACTAAACCTCTCCCTAGAGCAAAACATGATCAACACCAGAATTCCATGGGTGTTCGATTCATCACAATGTAACTAGATTATTGACTCTAGTGCAAGTGGGAGACTGTTGGAAATATGCCCTAGAGGAAATAATAAAAGCATTATTATTATATTTCTTTGTTCATGATAATTGTCTTTATTCATGCTATAATTGTATTATCCGGAAATCATAATACATGTGTGAATAACAGACACCAACATGTCCCTAGTAAGCCTCTAGTTGACTAGCTCGTTGATCAATAGATAGTCATGGTTTCCTGGCTATGGACATTGGATGTCATTGATAACGGGATCACATCATTAGGAGAATGATGTGATGGACAAGACCCAATCCTAAGCATAGTACAAAGATCGTGTAGTTCGTTTGCTAGAGCTTTGCCAATGTCAAGTATCTCTTCCTTTGACCATGAGAGCGTGTAACTCCTGGATACCGTAGGAGTGCTTTGGGTGTATCAAACGTCACAACGTAACTGGGTGACTATAAAGGTGCATTACAGGTATCTCCGAAAGTATCTATTGTTTTATGCGGATCGAGACTGGGATTTGTCACTCCGGATAACGGAGAGGTATCACTGGGCCCACTCGGTAATGCATCATCATTATGAGCTCAAAGTGACCAAGTGTCTGGTCACGGGATCATGCATTGCGGTACGAGTAAAGTGACTTGCCGGTAACGAGATTGAACAAGGTATTGGGATACCGACGATCGAGTCTCGGGCAAGTAACATACCGATTGACAAAGGGAATTGCATACGGGGTTGATTAAATCCTCGACATCGTGGTTCATCCGATGAGATCATCGTGGAGCATGTGGAAGCCAACATGGATATCTAGATCCCGCTGTTGGTTATTTACCGGAGAGCGATCTCGGTCATGTCTACATGTCTCCCGAACCCGTAGGGTCTACACACTTAAGGTTCAGTGACGCTAGGGTTGTAGGGATATGTATATGCAGTAACCCGAATGTTGTTCGGAGTCCCGGATGAGATCCCGGACGTCACGAGGAGTTCCGGAATGGTCTGGAGGTAAAGATTTATATATGGGAAGTCCTGTTTCGGGCGTCGGGACAAGTTTCGGGGTTATCGGTATTGTACCGGGACCACCGGAAGGGTCCCGGGGGCCCACCGGGTGGGGCCACCCATCCCCGGGGGCCACATGGGCTGTAGGGGGTGCGCCTTGGCCTACATGGGCCAAGGGCACCAGACCCAAGAGGCCCATGCGCCAAGAGAAGAAAAAAAGGGGAGAGTCCTAAAGGGGGAAGGCACCTCCGAGGTGCCTTGGGGAGGATGGACTCCTCCCCCCCCTTGGCCGCACCCTTCCTTGGAGGAAGGGGCAAGGGCTGCGCCTCCCCCTCTCCCTTGGCCCTATATATAGTGGGGAAAAGGAGGAGCAAACCTACCCCAGGCCTTTGGTTGCCTCCTTCTCCATCTCCAACACCTCCTCCTCCTCCATAGTGCTTGGCGTAGCCCTGCCGGAGTACTGCAGCTCCATCAACACCACGCCGTCGTGCTGCTGCTGGTGCCATCTCCCTCAACCTCTCCTCCCCCCTTGCTGGATCAAGAAAGGAGGATACGTCATCCGTTCCGTACGTGTGTTGAACGCGGAGGCACCGTCCGTTCGGTGCTAAGATCATCGGTGATTTGAATCACATCGTGTTCGACTACATCATCCCCGTTCCTTGAACGCTTCCGCTCGCGATCTACAAGGTATGTAGATGCATCTAATCACTCGTTGCTAGATGAACTCATAGATGGATCTTGGTGAAACCGTAGGAAAATTTTTGTTTTCTGCAACGTTCCCCAACAGCACCGACCATACTCGAATTCCTATGGCTAAGTGAGAGTAGTAAAGCCCTATAGTCCAATTGCCTGGTTCGTGGTGAGCAACACCTCCTCCTAAGGACCCAATTATGGGATAGAGAGTGTTCAGAAATATCCCGAACACCCCCGTACTTCTCACGTGGGGGCTGAAGTCGACGACTGGCCAACTCTCAGAATTTACATACAATAAACAGCCGCGCGAGAAGAACATGTGTTCACACAAAATAGGCAATACATAATAAAAGTGCCATCATCCCATATTACAAAATATTGGCAAGAATGCCTTCAGGGAAATATAATGTCTTTGGTGCACTTATCCGCCGCCAGGCGGGCCCCCTTCAGTACACCTTCATAGTACAGTTCGGGCTTGCGATGCTCCTTACCTTCCGGTGGCCCCTTAGTTATCAGCTTCTCCGCATCAAGCTTCCCCCAATGCACTGTTGCATGGGCAAGTGCCATGCGCGCACCTTCTATAGAGATTGATCGCTTAATAGTATCAAGCCAAGGACAGGCGCCCACAATCCGCTTCACGAGTCCGAAGTAACTGCTTGGAATTGCCTCTGCAGGCCACAGCTGGATAGCCAAGTCCTTCATGGCTAGTTCGGCCGCCTGGTGCAGTTCGACTAGCTGCTTCAGCTGATCGATAAAAGGCACCGGATAGTTCGGTGCCAGATACTGCGACCAGAAGTTCCTCTTCGCAGACTCCCTCTCCCCGGTCGGTAAAATTGGGCAGCATCTGATATGCTGCAAGGCAGATCTGCAAAGGCCCCTGTAAAATCAAGAATTCAGCTTGCCGCTTATAGTTCTCCACACTATAACGTAATAATGGCCATAGATACAACAGGCCTTACCAGACGCAACTTTCCGGGCCTCTTGAATGTCCTGTACAGCACCTCGGGCTTCTTCCCGAGCATCTTCTGTGGCTTGGAGAGCTTGGGCGAGTTCGGATTCTTTCCCTACTAGACTCTGCTCCAAGCTCTCGCTTTTCATCACAGCCTCCTGGAGCTCCCGCTCAGCTGTGACGACCCTGGCCTCGTGTTTTTCACGCAGCGCCTGTTCGGCGGCAGCCTTCTCGTGGGCATCAGCCACTGCCTTCTTCAGCGCCTCATATTCGGCACTCGCTCCTAGGGCGTATAACATAAATACTTTTCAGTAGGCACACTTATTCATTTGTGCCCAACGCAAGACAATGTTTAAACATACCTTGCTTCTCCTCTAATTGCTTCTTCACACGGCCAAGTTCTTCTTCGGCCCGTTCCAGGCTCTGCTCAGTTCAGACACTTCCGCATCATGAGCGGTCGTCCTTTCCGCAGACGCCTGTTTTCAAACAAATGGGTATACATCATTAAACAAAGGTTCCCACTACAGAAGAGGGTTTGATCCCCTGCCCGGCTCTCTTTTGCCAGATAGTGTATCAGGGGCTACTCCTCATATCATGCTAATTCTTCAAAAGGTTCCTTAGAAACCATACCTCAAAAGCCTTTATAAGGTCAAGACAGGACTCATTCAGCCCGCTTTCGATAGCCTGAATCTTTCCAACCACCATACCCATAAGGGTCCGATGTTCATCGATGACAGACGCATTCTTTAACACTATCGATAGACCGCCCGGCAGCTCTACATAGACAGAGGTTGTCGGCGGAGCAGTCAAACCTCCCTTCATGGAAGGTGGCCGCTCGCCCGATCCTGGAGCCCTAGAGGCCTCCAGAACCTTATCCGGCTCTGAGTCTCTCTGAGGCGACACTTCGGTGTCGCGCCTGGACTTCGGAAAAGGAGTCCCCGAAGGCATCTCGCTCGCCACAGCATTCGAGCTCAATGAATCCTCCGATGAGGACTGTCCGGCAGGAGACCTTGCCAAGCTGTACGAGATGTGGCGACAGTCAAAACTACTGTACCCAGACGACCCTGGACACATAGGCATATTCGGATTTCGGTTACTTACGATTTTCCCAGGGGCTGGGCCTCGGGATCCCACTCCGGGCTGTTATCAGCAGCCGTGGTGGATGCCTCTGGATGGGAACCTCTCCCCCTCTTGGGCGATTCGGCCTCCAGGGACGGGGAAGCTGCACGCTTCTTCCCGCCTTCAGAGCAAGGCTCATCCTCCTCTGCTTCCTCCTCTTCGTCTTCGGATGAAGGAGCATCGCTAGAGCCTTCGGATCTGGCATCCGAAGCCTCGCGGCAACGGAGGCCACTCCGGGTCTTCTTGACCTTCTTGGAGGCCTCCTTCTTTGGCGCCTCGTAAGGCGCAGGGACTAGCATCTTCGTTAGAAGAGGTCCGGCCGGTTCCTCCGGCAACGGGGCCGGACATTGTATCCGCTCCACCTTCTTTATCCATCCATGAGGTCACAACGAAGCACGATTAAAATTTTCCCTCATGACATGCCAGTCGAAGCATGGATGGATAGGGCGTGGCTGTAACTTACCGGGCTTGCAGAACGGGATAATTGGTACCCCCGGTCTTCGGAGGAGTGCGGCCATGATTTGCCGGACTTGAAGAGCACCTTCCAGATATCCTCGTGGGAGGAATCATAGAGCTACCGAAGGGTTTGGTGCTCGGTTGGGTCGAACTCCCACAAAGTACAGGCTCGACGCTGGCAAGGGAGAACCAGGCGAACTAGCATCACCTAGACTATGTCGACAAGTTTCACGTCCTTGTCTACCACGCTCTGAACGCGCGTCTGGAGCAGTGACAGCTCATCGGACGAGGACCAATTTGGGCCCTTCTTGGGCCAGGACGTAAGCCGCAGTGGAGCTCCGGACCTGAATTCAGGAGCTGCAGCCCACATTTTGCCACGTGGTTCGGTGATATAAAACCACTGCTGCTGCCACTCCTTAACGGAGTCGTTGAAAGTGCCTTTTGGCCAAACAACCTTGGGCATCTTGCTCACCATGGCACCGCCGCACTCGGCGTGTTCGCCGCTCACCACCTTGGGCTTCACATTGAAAATCTTCAGCCATAGGCCGAAGTGAGGCAAAATCCGTAGAAACGCCTCACACACGACGATGAACGTCGAGATATTGAGAAAAGACTTGGGGGAAAGATCATGAAAATCAATCCCATAGTAATACATGACTCCATGTACAAATGGGTGGAGGGGAAACCTGAACCCGCGGACAAAATGGGGAAGGAACACGACTCTCTCGTGAGGCTCCGGAGTAGGGACAACCTGTCCCACCGGTGGGAGACGGTGGCCAATTTTCTTGGCCAGATACCCGGCTTCCCGGAGCTTCTTGATATCCTTCTCCCGGACGGTAGAGGCCATCCATCTGCCTCTTGCTCCGGATCCAGACATCTTTGGAAAACCTCTCTTCAATGGAAAGGGAGAGTGCTTGGGAGTTAGGGCTCGAGCGGTGGGGAATAAGTTAGCGGAAGGAGAAGGCGTGGGTAAAGAGGAAGAGACCTTATCTCTTTATAAGAGGTGGTAAAAGCTTTTTTGCGCCTCCCCACTTGCCTGGTGGAACCCGCTCACCTCCCACTTGCCGCGATTAGCGGTGCGGTTGGATTACCCATGCCTATATTAATGAGAATCCCGTGATAAGGGGACACGATCTTTGCTTCGACAAGACGTGCCAAGGAAACCGCCTCACGATATACGCTGAGGCTGGAGGTGAGAAAACGGCTCGGATAATGACCCGGCCTTGACGACATGTCGCACTGTCCAGAAAGTTGTCAGCAGAGTACATTTGTGAAATATAGCTATCTCTACAGCGGTATGTGAAGATCATTTTGCCGATCCGAACACGGCCTACGTGTTCGATAATAACCTTGGAGTATTCGGAAGGAGGAACCCGCCTTGCAATGCCGAAGACAAGACTGCGCGCCGGACTCATCGCCATTGAAGCCTGGTTCAGGGGCTACTGAGCGAGTCCTGGATTGGGGGGTATTCGGACAGCCGGACTATATACATTGTCCGGACTATTGAAGCGTGAGGATACAAGACTCAAGACTTCGGCTCGTGTCCGGATGGGACTCTCCTTTGCGTGGAAGACAAGCTTGGCGATCCGGATATTATGTTTCCTTCCTTGTAACCGACTCCATGTAAACCCTAGCCCTCTCCGGTGTCTATATAAACCGGAGAGGATGGTCCTTAGAAGGCCGATCACAATTACAATCATACCATCATAGGCTAGCTCTTAGGGTTTAGCCTCTACAATCTCATGGTAGATCTACTCTTGTACTACTCATATCTTCAATATTAATCAAGCATGAAGTAGGGTTTTACCTCCATCGAGAGGGCCCGAACCTGGGTAAACATTGTGTCCCTTGCTTCCTATTACCATCAGCCTAAGATGCACAGATCGGGACCCCCTACCCGAGATCCGCCGGTTTTTACACCGACACCGGGCGCCCTTTCTTCCCTCCCCAGCCGGTAATCTGTAGGACGCCCCTACCATGTCCCTGCAAAACTCCCTTCAATGGGACTCCTCTCCCTGCAAAACTCCCTCCGGTGAAGCCCCCTTGCAGTTTGCGACATGTACGAGTGCAGTACAGTAGTCGCATTGGTGCAGAGCGCTGGCCTCCAGCAGGGGATGCAGCTCTCTCGGTGGGTGAAGTGCAGTCCACGACGAGCACCAATGTACTATGGTGCTCTTCAATTATTCATATTTCTTTTGTGCAATTCTGTTTGGAGCTTCCCAGCCGCCCCACAGCCCCGGTGGTCTTCCTACCTCCCAACTAAAATTCTCGGCGGCCGCCCCATAGCTGTGGATGCACGGTTCCGGCCACCAGCCCCTCCCCACACCGACGCGCCAGACGACAACAACACAACATCACCAGAGGTGAGCGCCCTCCTCTCTCTCCTTCCCTACTTCCTTCTCACCTCTATTCCTCACATCTCGCTTGTGCCTCGTAGGTGGCGCCATGTCCATCTCAATCTTGTCCCTGCGCCACTCCATGTATCCCGTTTGATCGCGACCTCCCTGACGACCAAATGTTCCAGCCCACTTTTTTCATCGGCACTTGTAGTGCATTTAGTTGTCGTGTGCGGTTTCATGGCACTTGGTAAAATGCTAGCAAAAATTAAAAAGTGAATCACAAAAGCAGTCGACAATGCCAGCATCATGCTTGAGAAAAGTTATTTTTTGTTGCAGATTTTGGATGAGCATCTGTCGTGTGGTTCCAGTGCATATGAGGTTCTGCGCGCTCCACTGATTTTTTGCTTGCAGTGTAGTGTGGTAAAATTATACTCGCCCCCCCCTTCGTCCTCACCACTTTATCCTTAGTCTGATGCTTGTAGTGTGGTGTTTACTTTTTTTGTATAAAGATTATAGGGACTCATTTGATTGCAGCGACGCATGGTGATGTTCAGGCATGAGCATGCAGTTTCGACCATGTGGACATGCAGTGTAAAAATGGTGTTTCCCGTGTTTGATGATTTTATGTATAAAAGTTATCTGGACTCGTTTGAAAATTGTTTACCAAAGAATTTCATTTCGAATTGTGTTGCGGCTCATTTCCCTCGACCATGCTTTTCGCTTCTTCGCACATGTACAACTCGCCAATGTGGAAAACTAAAACTCCAAACAGTAAAAAGACGAAGTGCAAAGATGTGTTAAATGAAAAATGGTAGAGAAACGACAAAAAAAGGTAATGCCGTTCACTTGACCGTTTGATGTAGTGCTGTTTTCTAACTGAAGCAGTGCGGTCAGGTGTCCGATGTTGTTCATCTTGTAAGTGACCATTTTGATGCAGCACGATTTTCTAACCAAAGCAGTGCGGTTGGGTGTCTGATGTTTTTCATCTTGTAAGTGACCATTTGATGCAGTGCGGTTTTCTAACTGAAGCACTGCGATCGGGTGTCTGATGTTGTTCATCTTGTAAGTGCAAAAAAACGTTACCAAAACGACAAATAAAGTAATGCGGTTTACTTCTCCATACTTTTGGGGTTCACTTACGCCCGATGTGAAGTCCCGTTCACTCCCTCGCATGAGAAAATTTACATGTAAATAAAAGAAATCAAGCTGTTCACTTGCCCATCTGATGGGGTGTGGCTTCCTGTCTGAAGCAGTGCGTTCTTCTGTCTGATGCTGTACACAAGTCGATTTGGGTGTCGCGAAAAACAGAGTTTCCGCATTTTGGTAAAATTGAAACTGCTCTTAAACCGTAAGGAATTAGAGAGTGTGTTCTACATGAAAAAGCTGTGTCATGTCGTTATCTTTCCAACAGCGTATCATTTGAATCATTTTGAAAAGCGGTTTGAAAAAATTCGTGAAAAACAACCGCTGCAACATGTCGTCCGCCGCACCATTTTCGAAATTAACTTAAAACCATAAGGAATTTTAAAAACATTTCAACATGTGAAAGTTGCGCCTTGTCCGTAGCTTTCCAATGGGACTTCATATAAATCCTTGTTTAATCCTTGTTTTATTAGTGAACATTTTTGAATATTTTCACATGTTTATTTAATCCTTGTTTTAAATATTTTCATTGACCATATTTATTTTCCAAATTGATTTATTCTAACTTTCCTTGACTTGGTTCTCTCTTGCTGCATTTGACAAGCTGTTTTGAATACTTGCTTTTGTAAATCCCTTTTGGGAATTATTTTCCTACTAGAACTTTTACATTTGTGCTCCTAACTCTAACCCTCTACTCAAATTTGCCATAATTTCGAAGCATGCTAAAATTTGTCCCTCCGCCATCAAATGCACCACTACTGTAGGAATGCCTAGCTGTGGCGGGCGCAAAAAGTCCAGCAGTGGCAGGCCAGGCTCCTAGGCCCGCCCGCCACCAACCTCCTGCCACTACTAGTACCCCATCATTGTCTGGTGCACGCCCACCACTAGTAGAGCAGCTCCAATGGCGAGCATGTCCTCCCGCCCACCACAGCTAGATAATGCAGTTGTGGTGGTCCAAATTCCCTCGCTCGCCGCAGCTAGATATTGTGGTTGCGGCCAGCAACCTGGGCTTCCCACCACAACTATACATATAACCAGCAAGAGTTTACATATTCATAGAAACCGATAAACTACATTCAGAGCATCGATCATAGAGACCACATTATGGCACTACACAAATAGTTAACAAACAAAAGTTCAGCTCCATCGTAGCAACTTGCAATTAAGCTCGGTTGTGTGAAGAGTTGTCCTCGTCTCCAATCATCTTCTTGACCTCGGCTAGGGCAGACTTGGCAGTTTCAAAAACTGTCTCGGCAGCCTCAACGGCTCCTCGCGCACTCTCTGCAGCAGCTTTGCAGCTTCTAGCTAATAGGTTCCCTCGCAGGATCGGGAGATTCTTCAATGCTCTTGGTTTATTGTAGAGCCTTCTGGGTGTCTACTAGGGTCCTCTACGCATAGATGAGCACGAACATCGAGTACCCAACCGACCTCGAGACAGCGTCTAGGGTTGTATGAGTCGTAAAGAGGCCTGTTGGCTACTTCATATAAACCGCAAAAGTATAAACCACATTTATACGAAAGCAACTATATAATAATATAACTAAAACTATGTACGGCAACCCTGGATGTATTTCTTCGGGTAGGCAGTTGTCACTCTTAAGTGGTTGTACATATGTCGGGCATTCCATGAATGGTAATTTGACTGTTCGTGATCGTCGTTCTTCACCTTCTCCTCCTCCTTTACCAACATATCTGAGGAGGAGGAGGCAAAACGACCCTCTACAGTAACAGTAGGTTCATCTCCTAAGTGGTTGTATATATGATTTACACTCAATGTTATTTCGACCATTGGTGAAGGTCGTCCTTCCCCACCAAGTTCTCAGAGGACGGGAAGAGGAAGGATGAACCCTACGACAATAGTCGGTATACTCCTCTAAAACTAATCTCATCTCAGTATGAGGACTTAGAGTGAGAATCACCCCCCCCCCCCCCGAACAAAAAATGTAGCTAACAATATCAGTTGACTAATTAAGTATTACCTGTAGAAAAAACATTAAATAGCTACATGACTTAGTTTCAACAACATTACATTAAAATTTGGGCATGAACTCTGCTTTAAAATGGACATATTAAGTGCTTGAAATTTGGCGAAACAGAAATAAATCAATGTTTTGCCAAAACATTAGCTCTTATTATGAATCCATGTGAAGAAAATTCCTATAATCTACGAACAAAGAATGTAACTAACAATACCAACAACACTACATATTGGCGAAACGGAAATAAATCAATGTATCGCCAAAACATTAGCTCTTATTATGAATCCCTATAAAGAAAGTTCATGTAATCTACTATCTATGATCTATGAATATGAATAAGAAAGTTCCCAAAATCTACGAACAAAGAATGTAAATTATAATACCAACATCACTACTTTAAAATTTGGGCATTAACTCTGCTTTAAGATGGACATATTAAGTGCTAGAAATTTGGTGAAACAAAAATAAATCAAGGTTTCGCCAAAACATTAGCTCTTATTATGATTACATGTAAAGAAAGATCGTATAATCTATGGTCTACATGTAAAGAAAGATCGTATTATGACTACATTAGCTCTTATTAAGCAGTAGCAGTAGCAGTAGCAGTAGCAGTAGTAGTAGCAGTAATAGTAGCAGTAGTAGTTATAGTAGTAGTAGTAGTAGTAGTAGTAGTAGTAGTAGTAGTAGTAGTAGTAGTAGTAGCAGCAGTAGTAGCAGCAGTAGTAGCAGCAGCAGCAGTAGTAGTAGTAGTAGCAGCAGCAGCAGCAGCAGCAGTAGCAGTAGCAGCAGCAGTAGCAGCAGCAGTAGCAGCAGTACTAGCAGCAGTAGTAGCAGTAGTAGAAGCAGCAGTAGTAGCAGCAGTAGTAGCAGCAGCAGTAGCAGCAGCAGCAGCAGTAGTAGTAGCAGTAGTAGTAGCAGCAGTAGTAGTAGTAGTAGCAGTAGTAGAAGCAGTAGTAGTAGCAGTAGTAGTTATAGTAGTAGTAGCAGTAGTAGTAGTAGTAGTAGTAGTAGTAGTAGTAGTAGTAGTAGTAGTAGTAGTAGTAGTAGTAGTAGTAGTAGTAGTAGTAGTAGTAGTAGTAGTAGTAGTAGTAGTAGCAGTCGGTTTGCATATGGGTGTTCTATCTAAAACATTTGTGATCAACAGCTGCACAAATCCTGCTCGGCACATTTTCCCTTGGCTTCCTGGAGAAGCTGTCGGTTTGCATACGGGTGTTCTAACTAAAACGTTTACGATCGAGATACAATATTAAACCCAAGAAAAAACTATTTCCGGCGGTGGCGGAGGCGGCGTGTCGCGCCGTCCTTGTCGTTGTCATCCTCCGGGACGCCATTATTGAAGTCTTCAAGGCAGCTCAGAATGTTCTTCACATGTAAATCAAACATCACGTCGTCGCGCGATCGACGGGCGGGGCGCGGGAGGACGACAGATGGCGGCGCTGAGAGGTAGCGGTCGTCAGCGGCGTCCCATGCCACTGAGGGGGCACGCATACGGGCAAGGGCACGGCGGGTGCAGCCAAACGCACGGGGACAGGCGCCACGATGGGTGGAGGGGCGCGCACATGCACGGGCACGGGCGCTGGCGCTGGCAAGTACACGAGCTCGTGCGGGTCTGCAGTGACCTCGGCGACGCCCGCGGCTTCCACCTCTACGATAGTGCTCAGCGACCAGCCCGTCAATGCTACGGGGATGGTCGCTAGCGCGGGCGTGGGGATGGGAGCTGGGACGGGAACGGGGGCAGCAACAGCCGCGGCTAGCTCGTTCTGGGCCATGTCCATGAGGCCCCATTCCTCCTTATTTTCTATCTCCTCCGGCTCGGAGCCGGGATGGAGGGGAATGTGAGGCGAACAGTAAGGCCGCCCGTATTAAGCAGCGGCTTGGACGCCATTAATGGAGAGGAAGGCAGGCTGCCATGGAAGTCAAAGGGCTTGATTCCAAGTGAGCCTGCGCAGCATACAACCCACACGCTTCCCGGTGAGCCTGCCGCATTGGAGGACAGCTTGCATGCCTCTCGGTCAGCCTGTGCACCGGACTGCACTCGCATGCCTCCCGTTCAGTCAAGCAGTTGTTCGCACGGCACCTCCTATAGACATTAGAACAAAGACATGTGGCGTCACGTGAATGGTTAACATAACGCACACGATATGAATTATATAAACGTTTGCGAGGTTAGAGTGACAGCTATTTGTTTGAAAATGCCTTTGTTGGCTATTATTGAGTGCTTCTTCTCTCAAAATGGACACAAAAAATACCACAGCATGTCGGGTGCCATTCCATAATAGCATGCCAAGTTTCATGAATTTCAGACGAGTTTTGGATATGCTAGAATTTAAAAACAAAGTATCTCAATGTTTTGCCGGCAATCAACAGTGCCCTAGTGTTTGAAATTCATTCCCATTTCTTGCATGGGACCTAAGCATGCACCCAAGGACAAAGATTTGATTTTTCCACCAATTTATATGCACTGGAGCATTTGCATGTAGTTCAAATTTGAATTATGCACATAAAATGCCTAGAAAACCCAGTTAATGTATAAAAATGTCCAAACGAACCCCGAAAAATTACAAAATTTAACACAACACTCCTGTTGTTCTATGTTGACACTAAAAAAAATTTGAAAGCAATAAGAGGCAGCTAATATCATTTCGTCCCCGAAGGTGGGACATTCCTACCGAAACCATCAGGCTTGTTGTGAGAAGCTTTGGTTTGTGAGAAGCTTATACCCAAACCTGCCCCAAATGGGACAAAAAAATTACCACGACATGTTGATGCCGCTCCATGATAGCCTGCCAAGTTTGATGAATTTCAGACGAGTTTTGGAATTACTAGAATTTAAAAACCAGGATTCTCAATGTTTGCGGCCGAATGACGGTGCCAGGGTGTTTGACATTCATTCCCATTTCTTGCATGGGACCTAAGCATGCAACCAAGGACAAAGATTTGAGTATTCAACCAATTTATATGCATTAGAGCATGTGCATGTAGTTCAAATTTGAATTATGCACATAAATGCAACGAAAACTCAATTAATGCATAAAAATGTCCAAACGAACCCTAAAAATCCCAAAAATTGACACCACACTCCTATTGTTCTATGTTGACACTAGAAAATTTTGAAAGCAATAAGAGGCAGCGGATATCGTTTCGTCCCCAAAGGTAGGACGTTCCCTACCGAAACCATCAGGCTTGTTGTGAGAACCTTTGGTTTGTGAGAAGCATATCCCCAAACCTGCCCCAAATGGGACAATATTTTTACCACAGCACCAAGATAGCATGCCAAGTTTCATGAATTTTAGACGAGTTTTAGATTTACTAGAATTTAAAAACCAGGAATCTCAATGTTTGCGGCCTAGTGATGGTGGCACAGTGTTTGACATTCATTCCCAATTCTTGCATGGGACCTAAGCATGCAACCAAGGACACAAATTTGATTTTTCAACCAATTTATATGCATTAGAGCATGTGCATGTAGTTCAAATTTGAATTGTGCTCATAAATGCATTGAAAACGCAATTTATGCATTAATATGTCCAAACGAACCCCGCAAAATCCCAAAAATTGACACGACACTCCTATTGTTCTATGTTGACACTAGAAATTTTTTGAAAGCAATAAGAGGCAGCGGATATCGTTTGGTCCCCAATGGTTGGATGTACCCTACCGAAAACATCAGGCTTGTTTTGAGAACATTTGGTTTGTGAGAAGCATATCCCCAAACCTTCCCCCAAATGGGACAATATTTTTACCATGGCACCATGATAGATTGCCAAGTTTCATAAATTTCACACAAGTTTTGGATTTACTAGAACTTAAAAACCAGGAATCTCAATGTTTGCGGCCGAGTGACGGTGGCAGGGTGTTCTACATTCATTCCCATTTCTTGCATGGGACCTAAGCATGCAACCAAGGACACATATTTGAATTTTCAACCAATTTATATGCATTAGAGCATGTGCATGTAGTTCAAATTTGAATTGTGCTCATAAATGCATTGAAAACGCAATTAATGCATAAAAATGTCCAAACGGACCCCAAAAAATCCCAAAAATTGACATGACATATTGTTCTATGTTGACACTAGAAATTTTTTGAAAGCAATAATAGGTAGCGGATATCGTTTCGTCCCCAAAGATGGTACGTAGCCTACCGAAACCATCAGGCTTGTTGTGAGAGCCTTTGGTTTGTGAGAAGCATATACCCCAAACCTGCCTCAAATGGGACAATATTTTTACCACGGCATGTTGATGCTGCTCCATGATAGCATGCCAAGTTTCATGAATTTCAGACGAGTTTTGGATTTACTATAATTTAAAAACCAGGAATCTCAATGTTTGCAACCGAGTGACGGTGGAAGGGTGTTTGACATTTATTCCAATTTCTTGCATGGGACCTGAGCATGCAACCAAGCACACATATTTGAATTTTCAACCAGTTTATATGCATTAGAGCATGTGCATGTAGTTGAAATTTGAATTGTGCTCATAAATGCATTGAAAACGCAATTAATGCATGAAAATGTCAAAACGAACCCCGAAAAATCCCAAAAATTGACACAACCCTCGTGTTGTTCTATGTTGACACGAGAAACATTTTGAAAGTAAGAAGAGGCAACATATATCGTTTCGTACCCCAAGGTGGCATGTACCCTACTGAAACCATCAGGCTTGTTGTGAGAGAAGCTCTGGTTTGCGAGAAGCTTATACGCCACACCTGCCCCAAATGGGACAATATATTAATATTTTTACCATGGCATGTCGCTGCCATTCCATGATATCATGTCAAGTTTCATGAATTTCAGACAAGTTTTCGATTTACTAGAATGTTAAAAGCATGTATCTCAATGTTAGCGGCTGAGCGATAGTGTCAAGGTGTTTGGCATTCATTCTCATTTCTTGCATGTGACCTAAGCTTGCAACCAAGGACAAACATTTGATTTTGCAACCCGTTTTTGTGGACTGGAGCATGTGGTTTAATTTTGAATTGTGCACCTGAAATGCCTAGAAAACCAAGTTACCGTATAAAAATGTCCAAAGGAACCCTGAACAATTCCAATTTTTTTATGACACACATATAGTTACATGTTCACTACAGATAAAAGGTCTAGCAATTCAAACACCGTCAATTACCGTTGTGACCCCATTCTATAATTCAAATCAAAATTAAAAATCAAGTTCATCCCACGCAGTTTATTATCACGAACCGTGTGAGATGTCGTACAAAATATCCTGGAGCACCGTTAATGTATAGTACGCCTATGACATACACGAGAAGGTGCATCGGCTACACTCAACAGCCGGCGTGTCAAGCACACTAGCTCGCTCCCCAAATATCATTTCACTGTTCAATCGTCGCCGGTGAAAGATGGGGACGTGAACCCGAGTGGGGACAACTTGAGCGCAACCGCAGCCGCCATGCGCGTGCTAACAAGGTGCTTGAGCGCGGCCGCAATCTGCGACCAGGCGGCCATGGCAGCCCAAACGGCTGTTGTTGCTTCTCAGGTGGCGGAAACAACATCTGCCTTGGGGATAGCAGCTGGCGAGAGCGGCACAGCAGCTGTTCGTTCCACAGTAGCGACATTGGCCCTGATGGAGGCCGCCCACGACCATGTCGAGGCCGCCCACGCCCAGCTTGTAGCGGTCACCACACAAATTTAACGAAGCTTCTAGGACAATGATCGGCAACCCACGGCCGAAGAGTTGGCAATCGCCGAGAGCGTTCGAGCAGTCGTCCGTTCCTCCGTCGCATACCTTGCAACGACGGAGCCCATCCAAGCCCAGATTGCGGCCACCAACGCCCAGCTCATGGCGGCCTTTTCCAAAGAGATGGCGGGCGCGGATGGCGAGATGCTTGCCTAATATGGTATGATGGATGCCATGGAGCTCCTTCCCCAGGAGACCATCGGGCGCGAGCTGGACATGGAGGAGGCGGCGGAAATCGACGAGCACCAGCCGTAGTAGTACTCTTTGTTTTGTTTAATTAAGAGCGTCGGTCTTTAATTTGTTAGAGTAATGTTTAGGCCAGCAAGCTCTGTTTAATTGCTGAACTTGCTCGATTAAGAAGTGCGGGTGTGTTGTAGTCTCCTTTGTGTACCCAAATTATGCAATGACGTGGATGAGCACTTTAACCGGGGAAATTGGAACCAAAAATTTTGATGTTCAAACTCATCGCACACGGGTTAAGCTATCTTAACCATTTGTGATGTTCACATATTGTACACAGTTCTAAATAAGGGACCGTGTCTGATGCCACTTTGCGCGCCAGTTTTTCTCTGAAGCGATTCCAAATTTTCAGCTTCCGTAGAAATATCTACCTCCTTGCCCCTCCCCCTTCCCAAAAGCCACATTTCCCCTGTTTCCGCCTTCATTTCCAAGTTGAAAACTTCACTCCTTGCTTGCAGCGCCGCCTCCTCGCCGGCGACCCTCCTTCACGCTGCTCGGACTCGCCTATCCAGGCAGGTAATCCACACCTGAACCCTGTCCTCCTCCTCCTTCCACATCCCACATGCCCTTACCGCCGGTTCGAGCATGGCACCTTCCACCCAAATCACCAACCCCTACACCAAATAAGCACCGTCCTAAGCCATGGTGCGTGCAGTATAGCCAGGATCTCAAGGAGCATTTGGCAGCGGAGAAGCAAATCATGGTCGCACACACGGATGAGGTTGTGATGGCTACCATTCGTGTCGACCCCCAGATATTGGAGGAGCACCTTGCCATTTTCTAGCTTCGCCGGTTAAGCATGCTCGGTTTACCCATTGCGTGTACTGCTCCTGCCTTTCCTTAACAAATTCTAGTGAATTGTGCTATCTAATTTTACCATGCAATTTGTTGCAGCTGTGTATATGTTCTATATGTCGTGCAGTGTGGTGCTCACTTATTAAAGGTTTAGTTAATTAGTTGTCGTCTTCGGGTAACTGTTTGGTTCAATTCTGCAAATGTGATGTTCAATTTTTTAGGCTGCAAAATTTTGTATTGTCTTCCATGTGAGAAATGAATCGAATTTATCTTTACAAAATACATGAGAAACAAATACAATTGCTATATATCCAAGTTATCAAGCATGCTTGGTTTGGTTATACATTGTGCAATGTGGTGCTCAGTTAACGTTTGGTTCATTTGTGTTGTGGTGTTTAGTTAACTGTTTGGTTCAATTCTGCAATGCGATGTTCAATAGTTGTGGGTGCATTCTGTTATTGTATACCATGTGAGAAGTAAATTGAATTTGGTTGTACTAGATACATGAGAAACAAATACAATTGTTATATTTCGAAGTTCTCAAGCATGCTTGGTTTGGTTATACATTGTGCAATGTGTTGCTCAGTTAACGTTTGGTTCATTTGTGTTGTGGTGTTTAGTTAATTGTTTGGTTCAATTCTTCAATTCGATGTTCAATAGTTGTGGGTGCATTATGTTATTGTATACCATGTGAGAAGTAAATCGAATTTTGTTGTACTAAATACATGAGAAACAAATACAATTGCTATATTTCCAAGTTGTTAAGCATGCTTGGTTCGGTTAACTATCTGATCTTCTATTAGGAGTATATTATATTGTGCAATGTGGTGCTCAGTTAATGTTTGGTTCATTTGTTGTGGTGTTTAGTTAACTGGTTGGTTCAATTCTGCAATGCGATGTCCAGTTGTCGTGGTTGGAATTTTGTATTGTTGTGCATGTGAGGAATAAATCGAATTTGGCTGCACTAATACATGAGAAACATATACAAGTGCTATATTTCCTAGTTCTTAATCTTGCTTGGTTTGCATAAATGGGTTTTCCATGTGGCTTGAATTAATCTGATGAATCTGCAATGTGCTTATTTTTCATCAACATATTTTACTCATAGCATGCGAACCCTTACTTAACCTGATGACTAACTACCTTATATGTGTTGCAGGGAAACAATATAATGGGAAGCACTGAGGTTTACAATCAAGGTTAGCACGTGCATGGTCCATTGTCTAATAGCACATTATTGTGCAATCACAGGAACCATTCTAATACTTAGGTTTTTAACAATTTGGTCTTGCACATGTATGTCCTGCTGTCAGAAGTTTTGACCCACTGTTCGACCCTTTTTGCATATGGGTAAATGAGTTGTCCATGAATATCAATCAAGTCAAGAAACTCAGAAAGATTGTTAGGATAAAGAAATTGGCGACAAAAAACAACAAGATCTTTGTGTGCACAATGAAGAAGACATCAGTTCACTACAAGATGGTACTAACTATTATACCTTGCCTTTTTTTATTCCTTTGCCCCATTTCCAATATAGAGAAGATACTTACGCACATCCTTGTTTTCAGGCCTTTCCAAAGCAGTTCACTGATGATTACCTCTCAAACCACCTCTATGGTCAGGAGGCGGAGAAGGTTTTCATACAACACCACGGTTCAATATTGAAGTGTTCCTGAAGAGTATGAAGGATGGATGGTCAATCATCCACAAGCACTAGCCTAAAGTTGCAAAGACCTTCAACATCAATGAAGGCTCAATATTCACCTTCCGCTTCAGCAGTTTTCCCGATGAGATGCATATGTCTATGTACCGTCTTAGATGCTAATTTCAAAAGGTCATGTGAAACTTGGTGCTGGTGCAGTTGTGTAATGGGGTAGCTGAGTGTTGAAGCTATCATGTTGTACTCTGATGTATTTCAATTATGAAATCATGCTTCCTTAATATGGGAATGAAATATATTATGTGTTTAATATGAATGTCAATTAGATTAATAAATGGATTATTAATAATAGGGCAATTAGCCTGCTAATGGCGAATTAGCCTGCTGATTGGTTTTTGCTATTGCAAACGATTATTGAGAAAATACCGTGGGCGATGACCTAAGGCCACACGCACAGTTTCTAGGAATAAACCGTGTGTGATGGATAGCCTTTGCCACACAGTTTCTTCTATGCACCGTGTGTGATGCATTCAATGATGCAAACGATAATTTTTTTAATATTGTGTGCGATGGGAACGCCATCACAAACGATTTAACGAGGAAAATTGTGTGTGATGTACCTATGAACGAAAATATTTTCCTTGCAGCGATTGTGTGGGATGTATATACGAACGGAACCATCTCGCGGGGACTGACTGTGTGGGATGTACTTACGACCGAAAATGATTTTGCCTGTATAATTGTATTTTTTTAGCACTACTGTACGTATAACCGTATTTGGTTGATCGGCGGTTGCACACGACCTCATTTTGCCGAGCGTGTGTGCCAGGAGGGCATATCCCCGATAGTTTCTGGGTCGTGTGGGAAGGACCCCCTAATCTCCCACACTCACTAGGCGACGGTTCCAAATGTCGTCACGGAAAGGGGTTTAAAACCGTTTGTAAAGCATCGATGCGTACCAGTGAATTGTCCTAAAACAACATTGAGATTATGTCATTGGAAGAACGATCATATTGAATTGACCCAATCTTGTTTGTTATGAATTGAGTAATATTGTCTGCATTCAATTGTAATAACACAGATGTTAACATGCGGTATTGCTCCTTAGACCATGAGAGTTTCATAGTCACTTCTTACTGTACAATGGGTTTGGGGTTGCTCAAACATCACCTGTAACATGGTGATCATAACGACAACTTACAGGTTCATCAGAAAGTTTGACAAGTGACCGGATAGCTCGAGAGTGGGATTTGCTCCTCCAATAATGGAGAGATATTCTTGGGCCCTCTTGGTGTGACAACATCCATCATCATCTGGCCACACACACGTGACTTCATCATGGGGATGCCAGAACACAATAACGAGAAAGAAGAACAAAACGGTAACGAGGATTTCGGTATAGTGAGCATGGTGAAGATTTAGGAGGATACCGATGCATCCCGGGTTTTTTCTGAAGTATCGTGAAGCAAAGGGACCATCACATGATAACCAAAGGTTCACTCGAATATCATTACTATGCTCATAGGGATCGATATGGACATCCACGGTCCCGTTGTCGGTCATTAAATGAACAGTTTCGTTCATGTCTATGATTTACCGAACCTATAGTGTCACAAGCTTAAGGCAAGCATGATATGTTGAGTGTCAGTAGGACAGGAGTTATGAGAATATATTTGTGGATTTTTTTCATTAATATTCAGAATAGTACTGAGAGGATCCAAAAGCGTTCCAGGGTCACCAGAAGGGTTTCGGTACATATGGGATAATACTGGGTATTACCGATAATTATATATAGGTGGAAAATGTTTCCGGGGATGTTAAATTATATATAAAAGGGTCTAGTATTCATTAGAAGGCTTTTATATTTAATTTAATATCAACGGGTCTTAAAAGGCCAAGTGGTGGAACGCTACTTGGGACACTTGGGCCAGAGTGGAGGTGGCGCCCTCCTTTCCACTTAGGGAAGGGAGGGGAGGCCGAATTGGAGGGGGGGTTCCGCCTCCTTGGCTGGCCATAGGGAGGGATTTTCCTTCCTTGTGGCACCCCCTCTCCTCCTCCCTTCAACCTATACACACTTGAGGACTTTGGCCCTTTGAACATACACAGTTTGGAGCCTCCTCTAGTTCTTATAGTTCTAGTTCTTATAGTTCTAGTTCTAGTTGGTCCTAGTTGACTAATTAGAGCTTGGCTAATCCTCTTGTCCTCATAATTAGAAGCCTTGGCTGGTCCTAATCTCCTCCCTCTAATTCTCCAGCGACGATTAGCTCTAGACGGTGAAGCGCTGCCGGGTCATGAAGGCTGCATGCTTGCAACCAAGTAGAGAGGTCCTGCTTTCGGTCTTAGGTTTGAGAGGTTGTTCGTGGGCGGTACCAGGGGCATTCATTGATGGTTCGAGGGACTCCAAGTACGATCTACACTAACGCGTTCTTCTTCCGTTGCAACTCGGTGACGGTAACGATCATGATCCAAAGCCGTTATGCATCTTCATGTTGATCTTGGATGATCGTTGATACGTCAACAACATATCTATAAGTTTTGATTGTTCCATGCTATTATACATCAGAGAGCCACCCGAAATACTTTTTCTACCACCGCAAGTTTCTGTTCCTCGGAGGTCCCATCTGGAGACCTTTTTTCGGTACACTGCCGAAGGGGGAATTGATCATGGAGGGCCTCTGCATCAACCTTGCTTCCCTTTCAATGATGTCACTACTTCAGTATGCTGCTAACGCGACACTACAATCAGAGATCCTTCGACGAAACTGTGTGTGGTGCACTAATCACAAATGGTGATGTAAAAAAATCATCAAAAAAGATGCAAAACGTTTGCGATGGCAGATACATCAATCACGGTTCATATTATAGTTGCGTGTGTGATGAGTGGCAGACGGTTCACTCCAATGAACTGTTTGCAATGAGCTTAACAACAAAAACAGACAGCCGGATGAAGGTGTGTGTGATCTACGGAATACAATTCACCCCGATGACCTGTTTGTGATGAGCCAAGACAATAGAAATGGTCAGGCAGATCAAGGTGTGTGCGATATATGGCATACAGTTCACATGCATGAACTATTTTTGATTAGGAAACACAACAGAAACAGTCAGCCAGATCAAGGTGTGTCCGATAGAGGGAATACAGTTCATTCCAATGAACTGTTTGTGTTGTGCCAAGAGAACAGAAATGGTTCAACTTAACAAGATGTGTGTGATACGCGGCAAACATGTCCGTAAGCAGAAATGTGTGCGAAGACCTATAATAACACAAATGATTGTTGCTAATAAGTCATGTGTGTTGTGGGCAAACGCTTGCTAGTATATAATTGTTAGCGATTGACCAAATCATCACCGATGAGTTCCCTAGAATGGTCCGTGTGCGATGTCATTGCATACAGAACAACAACATATGTACTTATAACTTATAAGGACTTGATTCCATAAACAAATTGACATCCAATTACATAGGTGGCTAGTACACACATGACCTTTGCACACGCCAAAGTATGTTCCAAAAGGCCTTGAAAACTCAAATAATGTATAAAAAAGCAAAATGAACCCGAATAATTTCATATTTTTAGGATGATGCTCCTATAGTTGCATGTTGCCTCTGGAAAATAAATCAAGGCGGGAAGAGACAATGTATGTCGTTTCGCGCACATAGGTGTCAAGTTCCCTCTCGAAACCATGAGGCTTTTTCAAAGAAGCTCCGGTTTGTAAGAAGTTTATATACCAAAACTTGTCCCAAGTTGGACTAATTTTTTACCACAGCATGTTGGTGCCATGTCATAATACCATCTCAAGTTTCATGATTTTCAGGCGAGTTTTGAATTTATAGTAATTTTAAAACCAGGTTTCTCAATGTTTACTGTTGAGTCGACACCGCCTTGGATTGGCGTTTTCCTCATGGGTCGTCCCAAATGTCAGAATCTAAATATATCAGTACCATGCAGCTTTTCTTATTAATAATTATAGCCCATTTGGTGTGGTAGTTGAAAATAAGTTTGTGGGTGCTGGCGGGCGCTAAAAAATTGCGGGTTCTGTAATGAACACTGATCTCAAGGATCCCACAAGAATGATGTTCTGTCCCTATGTTAGGATTGCTTATAATATTTATGTCTTAATTAAAGAAATGGCAAGCCTTTGGCCGAGTATGAAAGAAAATATGGGTATAAGCCGAGTTGAAAAGGGCAACAATATCTAACTCCAGCTTACAAATGGTCCAAAAGCATGAGCATTAATTGTTCATCGGGTTTAGACAAAACCCAGATTAAACAAGGCAATAACATCTAACTATGCCAAAGTTTTGGGCAACCACAATCAAATGGATCGGTCTGATCCATAAAATCAAGATCCTAGGCCAGAAATTCTACTAGTACATGAGGATTAAAATGTTGTACATAGAAGCCGAGCACGTTCAGAAGCCCTTTTGTCCACCTAAAACTTCTTTTTATGTTGTTCAACACTTTTAGCCATGAGAAATTTGTCGTTACGAAAATTAATCCTCACGAACAATAGTGCCCTCGCATTCAACATGAACAATTTGACAAAGCTAGTGTTTGAAGGTTGGATGCATATCCTTCTAGCGTTACTATCGTCAAATGAATGCCTAAGATCTGGGAAAATCCCGGTGCTTCTCGAACCATCAATTGGTTATACCTTTTTCTCCCTGTGTTAGTGCCTAAATAGAGATGAAGACTGAAAACAGTTAATTTCTAAAAAAGAGTGTTGAAAGAGCGATAGCTGGACGATTAATTATAGTACATTATATATGGGCTTTCAATGTGCGTGAAATCATCACCTTTATATACAAATTCTCCAGACATGGAAAGCATTGCAGCAAGCCAATAATCATGTTCAGATCAAAACACCACATACTGATATGTACGGTCTTCACAGAATCCACCACCACTGATAGGATGGACAAGCTCTTCATTGAGCACAAAAGAGGTTTATTGCGGCCTCTTCACCCGACGTCGGCGAGGTGGCCGCCAAGGTTTCCCGGTCATCCTCCAAGGGCTCTTTATTGAGCCACCATCGCCGGTCACACGATCCACCCGCCGCCGCGCCCCTACGCCGGTTCGAGGACTTCCCCGTCCTCCCTCAGGCCCGGCTACTGGTGAGGTCTTACCTCGGGGTCCGGCAGCAGTGGTGGGGGGCGTGAGTCGTTGAGATTACAGTTCGGGAGACCCACACCCGCCGGTGGCTTGGTAGCTTCCACACGGCTAAGCTCGCGACCATGGAGTACGACCGCTAGCAAGTCCACTACCACGGCGTGGAGGCTAGGCTCAATTGCCCCTTCGGCACACATCCGGTCGACCTTGTCCCGCCAAAGCAAGGGGTGGTGAGCTTGGCTATGGCGCGAGAGGACTGCAAGGCGAGGGAGCTCCTCGAGGTCGAGGCCGCTGACAAGGCCTACATGCAAGAGCTCCGTTGGCAGCACCCGGAGCTCTTGGAGGCGGAGCGAAGGATCTTTGTGGGCACGGAGGGTGGCGAGGTTATCGTGCTCTCCTCCAATGACGAGGTCAAAGGTGGCGAGGATGGCAACACGGAGCACGTAGAGGTGGGCGGTGAGGATGAGGAGATCAACATCAACGAGTGAAGGAGTGTCTTCCCCCAACGACCCCGACGACGGCACCGTCCCAAACCCGGCTCGCGGCACACCATACCTGATGAGGAAGGATTGGCTCGACCTCCACTTTGGCCGAACATAGTTTATATAGTTTAAATTTATGCTTTACTTTCGTTTATGCAAAACTATCTATGTTTATGTTTGAATGCATGCTACTTTCAGTTAAACCTGCTATGAACTTGATAAAATTGAAGTTCACAACGTTAAGTTTAGGGGATCGACTAGAAACGGCCAAAAGTTGCCACTAAGGGTTTTACTCCATTAACTTTTAGGGGATAGGCTAGGGATGGCCTTATGCCTTATTTATTTCAGTTATTCACGATGTGATGCTCTATATGTGCAACTATTTGCAGTGCAGTTCAATTTCATTAATAACAATTTCAACAATACCACTATGGATTATGATATTTGGTTGCTGTTAAGGATGTTGCAGTTAACACACCTTTCCTTTTTTTTAAACAATAACTAGTTTACTTAGACCTGCATAATACCAGTTTGAATGACTATATTTGCTTGTTTTTAAATGTTATGCCAGTTGTAGTTAATACACCTTTCCACTTCTTGTTTTGCTTAACTAGCATGCTTAAACCTGCACACCGAAGCTATCATTTGGAGATTATGTTCTCTACCATGGATATATTTGGTTGATGTTTAGCCTGTTGTGCTTAACATGCCTTTAGATGTACTCACACAGGACAATATTGGGAACAACTGATGTTTTCCATCGAGGTTAGTTTCATTGCATTGCTTATATATATTCAAGATATCGGTAGCTGGTACCATATAGCTCGGGGGCTGATAAGGAATTAATCATCGAATCGGACATTTCACTGAATATATTTGTAACCCATTTATCGGTAGGTTAACTAGGGCCATATTTAATATATCTGAGGCTACATAGCAACATGCATTGTACTAAATGACTAAATATGCAATCCTAGGCTACATAGCAACAAGGAAGAGTGTTACCTTAATGTTCTCATGATATCTAGATACACATGTAATAATATCTTATATAATGGTATGGTGGGAGTGTTTTACTACATCATTGTGCAATTGTTGTTAAGTTTCTAATATTAAGATGGTGCTTTTAGGTACATGTGTCATTGCCAAAGATCCACACTTCGACCCTTTCTGCGTATGGGGCAATGAGATATTCATGTACCAGCATCAAGTTAGGAAACTGATAAAGATTGTTATTAAAATGAGTCAAAAGATGTCAATCGAACTATTTGTTTACACTTTATGCAAGACAATAGTGAACTGCAGGATGGTAAGTAAGAATTATGTGGCCTTCTTTTTACTGCCCATAATGAGTTGTATTAGATGAATGTGTCTGAATTTTTTTTCCTTTGCAGTGGTTCCCGAAGCAGTTTTCTCAGGATTACCTCTCAAACTACATGATTGGCGGTCGGGCATCACAAGGGGTTGGACTAGAGTCGTGCGTGCCTTCTGCATGGATGAGAGCACAATAGGGAATTCCGCTTCACTTTGTTCAGCAACCAGAATGTCTCTTGTCTCTTTATTTACCATCTTTAATAGTACAACTATACAACCCTGGTTCATCATTCTTTATTTGGTGCTTATGTAATTCATTTTTGATGTAATTCTTGAACATATGTACCTGTGAATCAAATAATACATTGGTTGTTTGAACCTGATGGATATGAATAAATCTACAGCCTACTTTCAAATTAAATTTGATACAATGTTAAATAGCAGCAATTAAATTAGGGTGGAATTACGCTCTGCAGGTCATTATGGTGCAAACGGTCTATAAAGCACATCGTGTATGATATACATCATAATCTGACATGGTTCACACAGAGGAAATGTGTGTAACCATGCAAACTGTTGTCATTTGCAAAGCGTGTGCGATGTTAGAAAATATCACAAACGATGCGAGTGAAGGGGAATGTTGCAGAAAAAATTCCTACGATTTCACCAAGATCAATCTATGAGTTCATCTAGCAACGAGAGAGAGGAGTGCATCTACATACCCTTGTAGATCGAGCGGAAGCGTTCAAGGGAACGGGGTTGAGGGAGTCGTACTCGTCGTGATCCAAATCACAGGAGATCCTAGCGCCGAACGGACGGCACCTCCGCGTTCAACACACGTACGGTCAGGGAGACGTCTCCTCCTTCTTAATCCAGCAAGGGGGAAGGAGAGGTTGATGAAGATCCAGCAGCACGACGGCGTGGTGGTGGATGCAGCAGGGATCCCGGCAGGGCTTCGCCAAGCGTCTGTGAGAGGGAGAGGTGTAGCAAGGGGGGAGGGAGGCGCCAAGTGCATGGGTGCGGCTGCCCTCCCTCCCCCCTCTTTATATAGGGCCCCTAGGGGGGCGCCGGCCCTAGGAGATGGGATCTCCTAAGGGGGGCGGTGGCCAAGGGGGTGCCTTGCCCCCCAAGGCAAGTGGAGGCGCCCCCCACCCCTAGGGTTTCCAACCCTAGGTGCAGGAGGGGCCAAGGGGGGGCGCACCAGCCCACCAGGGGCTGGTTACCCTCCCACTTCAGCCCATGTGGCCCTCCAGGATAGGTGGCCCGACCCGGTGGACCCACGGGACCCTTCCGGTGGTCCTGGTACAATACCGGTGAACCCCGAAACTTTCCCGATGGCCGAAACTCGACTTCCTATATATAATTATTTACCTCCGGACCATTCCGGAACTCCTCATGACGTCCGGGATCTCATCCGGGACTCCGAACAACTTTTGGTTTACTGCATACTCATATCTCTACAACCCTAGCATCACCGAACCTTAAGTGTGTAGACCCTACGGGTTCGAGAGACATGCAGACATGACCGAGATGCTTCTCCGGTCAATAACCAACAGCGGGATCTGGATACCCATGTTGGCTCCCACATGCTCCTCGATGATCTCATCGAATGAACCACGATGTCGAGGATTTAAGCAACCCCGTATACAATTCCCTTTGTCAACCGGTACGTTACATGCCCGAGACTCGATCGTCGGTATCCCAATACCTCGTTTAATCTCGTTACCGGCAAGTCACTTTACTCGTACCGTAATGCATGATCCCATGACCAGACACTTGGTCATATTGAGCTCATTATGATGACGCATTACCGAGTGGGCCCAGAGATACCTCTCCGTCATACAGAGTGACAAATCCCAGTCTCGATTCGTGCCAACCCAACAGACACTTTTGGAGATACCCGTAGTGCACCTTTATAGTCACCCAGTTACGTTGTGACGTTTGGTACACCCAAAGCACTCCTACGGTATCCCGGAGTTGCACAATCTCATGGTCTAAGGAAATGATACTTGACATTTGGAAAAGCTCTAGCTAAACGAACTACACGATCTTTGAGCTATGCTTAGGATTGGGTCTTGTCCATCACATCATTCTCCTAATGATGTCATCCCGTTATCAATGACATCCAATGTCCATAGTCAGGAAACCATGACTATCTGTTGATCAACAAGATAGTCAACTAGAGGCTCACTAGGGACATGTTATGGTCTATGTATTCACACGTGTATTACAATTTCCGGATAATACAATTATAGCATGAATAACAGACAATTATCATGAACAAAGAAATATAATTATAACCATTTTATTATTGCCTCTAGGGCATATTTCCAACAGTCTCCCACTTGCACTAGAGTTCAATAATCTAGTTACATTGTGATGAATCAAACACCCATGGAATTCTGGTGTTGATCATGTTTTGCCCTAGGGAGAGGTTTAGTCAACGGATCTGCCACATTCAGGTCCGTATGTACTTTGCAAATACCTATGTCTCCATCTTGAACATTTTCACGAATGGAGTTGAAGCGACTCTTGATGTGCCTGGTCTTCTTGTGAAACCTGGGCTCCTTGGCAAGTGCAATAGCTCCAGTGTTGTCACGGAAGAGTTTGATCGGCCCCGATGCATTGGGTATGACTCCTAGGTCGGTGATGAACTCCTTCACCCAGATTGCTTCATGCGCTGCCTCCGAGGCTGCCATGTACTCCGCTTCACATGTAGATCCCGCCATTACGCTTTGCTTGCAACTGCACCAGCTTACTGCCCCACCATTCAAAATATACATGTATCCGGTTTGTGACTTAGAGTCATCCAGATCTGTGTCGAAACTAGCATCGATGTAACCCTTTATGACGAGCTCTTCGTCGCCTCCATAAACGAGAAACATGTCCTTTGTCCTTTTCAGGTACTTCAGGATATTCTTGACCGATGTCCAGTGTTCCTTGCCGGGATTACTTTGGTACCTCCCTACCAAACTTACGGCAAGGTTTACATCAGGTCTGGTACACAGCATGGGATACATAATAGATCCTATGGCTGAGGCATAGGGGATGACACTCATCTCTTCTTTATCTTCTGTCGTGGTCGGGCATTGAGCCGAGCTCAATCTCACATCTTGCAATACAGGCAACAACCCTTTCTTGGACTGATCCATATTGAACTTCTTCAATATCTTATCAAGGTATGTGCTTTGTGAAAGACCTATGAGGCGTCTCGATCTATCCCTATAGATCTTGATGCCTAATATGTAAGCAGCTTCTCCAAGGTCCTTCATTGAAAAACACTTATTCAAGTAGGCCTTAATGTTGTCCAAAAGTTCTATATCAGTTCCCATCAAAAGTATGTCATCTACATATAATATGAAAAATGCTACAAAGCTCCCACTCACTTTCTTGTAAACGCAGGCTTCTCCATAAGTCTGCATAAACCCAAACGCTTTGATCATCTCATCAAAGCAAATGTTCCAACTCCGAGATGCTTGCACCAGCCCATAAATGGATCACTGGAGCTTGCATACCTTGTTAGTATTCTTAGGATCGACAAAACCTTCCGGCTGCATCATATACAGTTCTTCCTTAAGATAACCGTTAAGGAATGCCGTTTTGACGTCCATCTGCCATATCTCATAATCATAGTATGCAGCAATTGCTAACATGATTCGGATGTACTTCAGCTTCGCTACGGGAGAGAAGGTCTCATCGTAGTCAACCCCTTGAACTTGTCGATAACCCTTAGGGACAAGTGGAGCTTTATAGATGGTAACATTACCATCTGCGTCCATCTTCTTCTTAAAGATCCATTTGTTTACTATCGCTCGCCGATCATCGGGCAAGTCTGTCAAAGTCCATACTTTGTTTTCATACATGGATTCTATCTCGGATTGCATGGCTTCAATCCATTTGTTGGAATCTGGGTCCGCCATCGCTTCTTCATAGTTCGAAGGTTCACCGTTGTCTAACAACATGATCTCCAGGACAGGGTTGCCATACCACTCTGGTGTGGAACGTGTCCTTGTGGACCTATGAAGTTCAGTAGCAACTTGATCCGAAGTACCTTGATCATCATCATTAATTTCCTCTCCAGTCGATTTAGGCACCATAGGAACATCTTCCTGAGTTGCGCTACTTACCGGTTCAAGAGGTAGTACTTCATCAAGTTCCACTTTCCTCCCACTTACTTCTCTCGAGAGAAACTCTTTCTCCAGGAAGGACCCGTTCTTGGCAACAAAGATCTTGCCTTCGGATCTAAGGTAGAAGGTATACCCAATGGTTTCCTTAGAGTATCCTATGAAGACGCATTTTTCCGACTTGGGTTCGAGCTTTTCAGGTTGAAGTTTCTTGACATAAGCATCGCATCCCCAAACTTTCAGAAACGATATCTTAGGTTTCTTCCCAAACCATAATTCATACGGTGTCGTCTCAACGGATTTAGACGGTGTCGTATTTAAAGTGAATGTAGCTATCTCTAGAGTGTATCCCCAAAAAGATAGTGGTAAATCGGTAAGAGACATCATAGATCGCACCATATCCAATAAAGTGCGATTACGACGTTCGGACACACCGTTACGCTGAGGTGTTCCAAGCGGCGTGAGTTGTGAAACGATTCCACATTTCCTTAAGTGCGTACCAAATTCGTGACTTAAATATTCTCCTCCATGATCTGATCGTAAGAACTTTATTTTTCGGTCACGTTGATTCTCTACCTCATTCTGAAATTCCTTGAACTTTTCAAAGGTCTCAGACTTGTGTTTCATCAAGTAGACATACCCATATCTACTCAAGTCATCAGTGAGAGTGAGAACATAACGATATCCTCCGCGAGCCTCAACGCTCATTGAACCGCACACATCAGTATGTATGATTTCCAATAAGTTGGTTGCTCGCTCCATTGTTCCGGAGAACGGAGTCTTGGTCATTTTGCCAATGAGGCATGGCTCGCATGTGTCAAATGATTCATAATCGAGAGACTCTAAAAGTCCATCAGCATGGAGCTTCTTCATGCGCTTGACACCAATGTAACCAAGGCGGCAGTGCCACAAGTATGTGGGACTATCGTTATCAACTTTACATCTTTTGGTATTCACACTATGAATATGTGTAACATTACGTTCGAGATTCATTAAGAATAAACCATTGACCATCGGGGCATGACCATAAAACATATCTCTCATATAAATAGAACAACCATTATTCTCGGATTTAAATGAGTAGCCATCTTGTATTAAACGAGATCCAGATACAATGTTCATGCTCAAAGCTGGCACTAAATAACAATTATTGAGGTTTAAAACTAATCCCGTAGGTAAATGTAGAGGTAGCGTGCCGACGGAGATCACATCGACTCTGGAACCATTCCCGACGCGCATTGTTACCTCGTCCTTCGCCAATCTCCACTTATTCCGCAGCTCCTACTTTGAGTTACAAATATGAGCAACGGCACCGGTATCAAATACCCAGGAGCTACTACGAGCACTGGTAAGGTACACATCAATTACATATTTATCACATATACCTTTAGTGTTGCCGGCCTTCTTGTCCGCTAAGTACTAGGGGCAGTTCCACTTCCAGTGACCCTTCCCTTTGCAATAAAAGCACTCAGTCTTAGGCTTGGGTCCATTCTTTGACTTCTTCCCGGCAGCTGGCTTACCGGGCACGGCAACTTCCTTGCCGTCCTTCTTGAAGTTCTTCTTACCCTTGCCTTTCTTGAACTTAGTGGTTTTATTCACCATCAACACTTGATGTTCCTTTTTGATCTCTACCTCTGCTAATTTCAGCATTGGATATACTTCAGGAATGGTCTTTTCCATCCCCTGCATATTGAAGTTCATCACAAAGCTCTTGTAGCTCGGTGGAAGCGACTGAAGGATTCTGTCAATAACCGCGTCATCCGGAAGATTAACACCTAGCCGAGTCAAGCGGTTGTGCAACCCAAACATTTTGAGTATGTGCTCACTGACAGAACTATTTTCCTCCATCTTACAGCTGAAGAACTTGTCAGAGACTTCATATCTCTCGACCCGGGCATGAGCTTGGAAAACCATTTTCAGCTCTTCGAACATCTCATATGCTCCGTGTTGCTCAAAACACTTTTGGAGCCCCGGTTCTAAGCTGTAAAGCATGCCGCACTGAACGAGGGAGTAATCATCAACAGGAGACTGCCAAGCGTTCATGACGTCTTGGTTCTCTGGGATGGGAGCTTCACCTAGCAGTGCTTCTAAGACAGAATCTTTCTTTGCAGCTATGAGGATGATCCTCAGGTTTCGGACCCAGTCCGTATAGTTGCTGCCATCATCTTTCAGCTTGGTTTTCTCTAGGAACGCATTGAAGTTCAGGTGGACATGAGCGTTGGCCATTTGATCTACAAGACATATTTGCAAAGGTTTTTAGACTAAGTTCCTGATAATTAAGTTCATCTGATCAAATTATTTAATGAACTCCCACTCAGATTAGACATCCCTCTGGTCATCTAAGTGATACATGATCCGAGTCGACTAGGCCGTGTCCGATCATCATGTGAGACGGACTAGTAATCATCGGTGAACATATCCATGTTGATCGTATCTTCCATACGACTCATGTTCGACCTTTTGGTCTCTTGTGTTCCGAGGCCATGTCTATACATGCTAGGCTCATCAAGTTAACCTAAGTGTTTTGCATGTGTAAATGTGTCTTACACCCGTTGTATGTGAACGTTAGAATCTATCACACCCGATCATCACGTGGTGCTTCGAGATGACGAACTTTCGCAACGGTGCACAGTTAGGGGGAACACTTTCTTGAAATTATTATGAGGGGTCATCTTATTTACTATCGTCGTTCTAAGTAAACAAGATGCATAAACATAATAAACATCACATGCAATTAAATAGTGACATGATATGGCCAATATCATATAGCTCCTTTGATCTCCATCTTCGGGGCTCCATGATCATCTTTGTCACCGGCATGACACCATGATATCCATCATCGTGTCTCCATGAAGTTGCTCGCCAACTATTACTTCTACTACTATGGCTAACAGCTTAGCAATAAAGTAAAGTAATTACATGGCGTTAAATCATTGACACGCCGGTCATACAATAATTAAGACAACTCCTATGGCTCCTGCCGGTTGTCATACTCATCGACATGCAAGTCGTGATTCCTATTACAAGAACATGATCTCATACATCACAATATATCATTCATCATTCATCACAACTTTTGGCCATATCACGTCACAAATCATATGCTGCAAAAACAAGTAGACGTCCTCTAATTGTTGTTGCATGTTTTACGTGGCTGCAATAGGGTTCTAGCAAGAACGTTTTCTTACCTACGTAAAAGCCACAACGTGATTTGTCAACTTCTATTTACCCTTCATAAGGACCCTTTTCATCGAATCCGCTCCAACTAAAGTGGGAGAGACAAACACCCGCTAGCCACCTTACGCAACTAGTGCATGTCAGTCAGTGGAACCTGTCTCACGTAAGCGTACGTGTAAGGTCGGTCCGGGCCGCTTCATCCCCAATACCGCTGAAGCAAAATAAGACTAGTAGTGGCAAGAAAGTTGACAACATCTACGCCCACAACAAAATTGTGTTCTACTCGTGCAAAGAGAACTACGCATAGACCTAGCTCATGATGCCACTGAAGGGGAACGTTGCAGAAAATAAAAAAAATCCTACGGTTTCACCAAGATCAATCTATGAGTTCATCTAGCAACAAGAGAGAGGAGTGCATCTACATACCCTTGTAGATCGAGCGGAAGCATTCAAGGGAACGGGGTTGAGGGAGTCGTACTCGTCGTGATCCAAATCATCGGAGATCCTAGCGCCGAACGGATGGCACCTCCGCGTTCAACACATGTACGGTCAGGGAGACGTCTCCTCCTTCTTGATCTAGCAAGGGGGAAGGAGAGGTTGATGAAGATCCAGCAGCATGACGGCGTGGTGGTGGATGCAGCAGGGATCCCGGCAGGGCTTCGCCAAGCGTCTGCGAGAGGGAGAGGTGTAGCAAGGGGGAAGGGAGGCGCCAAGTGCATGGGTGCGGCTGCCCTCCCTCCCCCCCTCTTTATATAGGTCCCCTAGGGGGGCGCCAGCCCTAGGAGATGGGATCTCCTAAGGGGGGGCGGCCAAGGGGGTGCCTTGCCCCCCAAGGCAAGTGGAGGCGCCCCCACCCCTAGGGTTTCCAACCCTAGGCATAGGGGGGCCCAAGGGGGGGCGCACCAGCCCACCAGGGGATGGTTCCCCTCCCACTTCAGCCCATGGGGCCCTCCGGGATAGGTGGCCCCACCCGTGGACCCCCGGGACCCTTCCGGTGGTCCCGGTACAATACCGGTGACCCCCGAAACTTTCTCGATGGCCGAAACTCGACTTCCTATATATAATTCTTTACCTCCGGACCATTCCGGAACTCCTCTTGACGTCCAGGATCTCATTCGGAACTCCGAACAACTTTTGGTTTACTGCATACTCATATCTCTACAACCCTAGCGTCACCGAACCTTAAGTGTGTAGACCCTACGGGTTTGGGAGACATGCAGACATGACCGAGACGCTTCTCCGGTCAAAAACCAACAGCGGGATCTGGATACCCATGTTGGCTCCCACATGCTCCTCGATGATCTCATCGGATGAACCACGATGCCGAGGATTTAAGCAACCCCGTATACAATTCCCTTTGTCAATCGGTACGTTACATGCCCGAGACTCGATCGTCGGTATCCCAATACCTCATTTAATCTCGTTATCGGCAAGTCACTTTACTCGTACCGTAATCCATGATCCCGTGACCAAACACTTGGTCACATTGAGCTCATTATGATGATGCATTACCGAGTGGGCCCAGAGATACCTCTCCGTCATACGGAGTGACAAATCCCAGTCTCGATTCGTGCCAACCCAACAGACACTTTCGGAGATACCCATAGTGCACCTTTATAGTCACCCAGTTACGTTATGACGTTTGGTACACCCAAAGCACTCCTACGATATCCGGGAGTTGCACAATCTCATGGTCTAAGGAAATGATACTTCACATTTGGAAAAGCTCTAGCTAAACGAACTACATGATCTTTGAGCTATGCTTAGGATTGGGTCTTGTCCATCACATCATTCTCCTAATGATTTGATCCCGTTATCAATGACATCCAATGTCCATAGTCAGGAAACCATGACTATCTGTTGATCAACGAGCTAGTCAACTAGAGGCTCACTAGGGACATGTTGTGGTCTATGTATTCACACGTGTATTACGATTTTCGGATAATACAATTATAGCATGAATAACAGACAATTATCATGAACAAAGAAATATAATAATAACCATTTTATTATTGCCTCTAGGGCATATTTCCAACATCGAGAAAACTAAATGTGATTGTCGCCTCATCGCACACGCTTTACAATCATGAACTGTTTGTGATGTGGCGCGCATCGTAAACGTAGAGCCAGTTTGGTGCGTGCCTTGCATTTACTTTCATTTGCCATTTGCCTCTCGTTTTCATCTCCCCCACTTCTAAAACGTTTTCACAAAAACACAAAAACATTTTTTGTTTACCTTTTTGTTTGCTTGCTTTACCATTATGGCTAGTTCCTCGCTTGTTACATGTACCCCTGAAAATGAAGTTCTCAATTTAAACAAAGGGGAGGAGAGAAATTAAAAGATGCTTGGTATAGGATTTGTGATGCTCAAGATAGATCAACTCGTAAGCAATCAACTACCATCGTTCTTTGCAATTTTTATGTGGGTATTAATACTTGGTATAGATTTGTGCTAGACACTATTATCGGAGGGAATTTCTTGAGTAGTCAGCCTATGGATGCTTTCAATGCTATGGGAAATTTAGTGGGATCAACACCTATCATTACTATTGAAACAACATTGACTTTGGAGCATGTTATGCAAAGGCTAGAGGCTATTTAAAATCAAATGCCTATCACAGAGCATATTGAAAATTTGGATAAAAAGATTCATAATCATACTACTCAATTCGGTTCAAAGGTAGGAACCACTTTTAAGATGCTAAAAGAGAAGGAACCAATAATTAATAAGAGGATGGAGCAAAGTCCCGCTAGAATTGATAAGTTGGAAGAAATTATTAATAATTTGGGTTCCGCTTTTTCTTCCGTTAAAATTGTTGAAAGGACTCTTCCTAGAAAGAATTGCAAGTTTATGTATGTTCATAAGAATAGGGTGCCACGTCTAGTAATGGAAGTGAAGATCTTAAAATGATTAATGTTCACGCCAACTTTGTTGATTTAATAAAGGAACCCGTCTATGAGAATAAATTCATCAACATTGTTCCTAGGAGTGTGATCCTTAAAAGTATGTGTGCTAAAACTCCTAGGAAATATGGATGTGTGATCTCGTGGCCAAGAGATTTGTTCAAGTTCAATTAATGTCAAGTTTAACTTGCATGGTGATGAGTTGAGTCATAGAAAATAACATGATGAAATGACAATCATATGAGCATGATATCAACATAAACATGGATGGCCAACATAACCATTTAACATATGAATCTTATCAACAACAATGAATCATTTAGTCTACTGAATGCAAATGAGCATGGCATAATGATGGCTCTATATTTTACGCATTTTTAGTGCTCATTTGTTGCATGTTCTCTTCATATATTATGTCCCATTGAACCAAATTGTTGTCCATTATGCATGTTTACCGGTTTTTGCACTTATCCTTGTGAGCATTGCACATTTAGTATTTTAGTTGCTTTTTATTAGATTCCTTTGTTTTCTTGTGTCTATAGGTGTTTTGGAGAAACCTAGGACCTAGCACGATGAAAGGACCAAGGATATGTTTGATACGGAGCCAGCCAGGGATCAGACTTAGCCATTTCGAATGTCGGAAGAAGTCATTTTTCAAAGTACTCCAAATCAATATCTAAGACCATAAATAGATCAGCGTCGATCATACGAATCCAACGAGCCCAAGAACGCCAAATTTCGAGTTCGTATCAATATTTGATGGCCATCTTTACCGAAGGAGTACAGACTAGAAGACGGCGTTCAGAATGGCCGTGCGCGTTTGACATGCACACAGCTTCGAAAGTTGCCCTTCGAGACGGGATTCTTCACCGATTTCGCCCCCGTTCGATCCCACGGGATGCTTGGCTCGTAAAGAAGAAGAGGTTGGGACAGGATTTGGCTCATCTTGAGCAAAACTAAAAGAAAGAACCAAAAATCAGGGTGTCACAATCTACTAGAAGAGTTGCTCTAATCCGCGGTTCCTCACTACGCACACAACTCCTTCAAATAACCATGTGTTCGATCTAGTCATCCCAAATTTTATTTCCTCATAGTTTTCTCGGAAGCTTTTCTTTCCCCTCAAGGTGACAAGGGGAACACCCTCTTTCCCTCGATCTCTGTAGGGGAGTCCGTGGATTTGCTTCCTCCCACCCGCTGCTCCAACTAGTAGATAGATAGGGTTTTAGTCCTTATAGGAGCGGTACTGAGACAGATGGTGCTGTCTCTTCTTCGGATCAGTCTTTCGAGCTCTGGTCCTCCTCAAATTCGTCCGTTGGGACGGAATATATGAAGCTCTGACGTAGATTCCTGCCAGCTCATTGGGGCAGCGAGGTTAGAGTTTCTCGTCGTGCATAGGCATCGGCGAGATTTGGTGTCAGGTTCTTCGAATTGATTTAACGATTCAACGGCATAACTGCGCCTTCGAGGCGCTGGTCTTTAGGGGCATGTACGCGAAGACTTCCCGACTGTCATTGTTAAGGTCAAGCCGGCTTCAATAGTGTTGGAGTTGTGTCGAATATAGTGTACAAGATAGGTTACAATTGAACTTGTAATTGTATTGTGTTTAGATAGGATATGGAGTCGTGTCCTAGTAGGACACTTCTGTCCTAGGCCTCTCATATATAGCGGGGGTAGACACACGATGTAACCTATGCCAACATAATAGCACCGGAACATAGGGGAAGCCGGCGGCATGTGCTGGTGTCCAGGGCGACCGGGTGCGCTATTGTAGCGGTGTCATGGGGAGGAGCGTCCATAGTGAGGCCCCGGGGATGTAGCCATATCGGTGAACCTCGTTAACAAATCTCGGTGTCGTGCTCGTGTGATTGCTTGGTCCTCGGATGATCGACGGTATGCCTCGAATTTATTCTAACAAGTGGTATCATGAGGTAGGTTGTTCGGAGGCCGTAGATTGTTGATTTAGAGGAAGTATCAAGTTTGAGATGCAACCCGTTGCGGTATGGTTCTCAGCAGGATTGAAGAAAGCATATTAATGGAAGGCACTGTACGCGAAGTAAGCTTGACGTGCGGCGATGGATCAGGAGGATCGATCGGGCGAGCGTACAACGGTTAAAAATGCAGAAGCGGTGGCGGCGAAAGCGCACTCGAGAAGGCGGCAGCGATCAATCGATTGGGATCGTGCAGCTACGCCAGGTCGTGGAGCGCCCAGACGCGTGACGTGTCCAGGCGCTGGAATCCCACATGGGGCAGCGCGGAGGCCCATGTAGGTTGGGTTATCCAGCAAGTCCAATTACGACGCGTGTGATGATGGCAGCGCTCGGGAGGCCACCGCAGGAGTTTGATCGTGACGGCAAGGTTGTGTATGAGATTTGTTTTGAGAAAAAAAAAAGGAGGACCGAGTCCTCATGTGCCATGCAAGGCAGCCAGATCGAATCGGCAAGCAGACGTCCATCAGGAGGCATTGGAAGCAACTAGCCAGCATTGGGGATTGAGCCTGGAGACACCACGTGAAGGCCATTTTTTGGTTGGATTTGCTACTGTGCACGCTATGTGTACTTGTGCATCGTGGTAAGAATCTCAAATACTTTTTGCAGGGTCAGCCGTATAAAAAACTGTGGCGCCATAGGGTTCCAGGTTTGAGGAGGAGAAGTTCGACGGGACTGAAAACCTTGGGTTATGGCAGGCAAGGGTGATAGATTTGTAGGCACAACAGGATGCTTGAAGGCGTTGCGGGAAGTCATGTCAGGGGTGATGGAATTATCATGTGATGGATGAAAATTCGCGGAAGACGATTTGGAAGCCTTGAGCGTGTCATACAGTCGAACGAGTTCGGCTGGATCGGACTGGGCAGTCTGACGGGATCGACTGGGCAGAAAACGGTGGTGGGATCGGCGACGACGACATTGGTGCGTGATGCTGATAGTGACCGACTTCTGGGCGTGGAAACACGTGGCACATGTCTGAGGACTTGTGCGGCTTCGACAAGATTATGGCGCGGGGTTGATTCAAGATGGTGCACATGAGAGCTTGAAGTCGACGGGGCGCGAGGGTGGACTGATCATCTACCATGGAGTCATGTTGAAGGTGGAGCTGGATTGAGGGGCTACGGTGTAAGAATCCAGAGAATCAAAGCCTATTTCAGCTGGGAAAAAAGCGAGTGACATGCAGTTCGGACTGGAGCCCAATGGTCTGATGAAAGCATGAAACTCATCATCGGTCGGTAATGATCGGTGGTACTCAACAGTGGGGGTTGAGTAGTGTGGGTTTGTGACCCTTGAGACTCGACCGGGAGAGCGGAGGCTCGACGCGATAATAGCGGCGAGGCGTGCGGCATGCATGGGACATGGAGACGGTCCAGGGCTCTGGTGGTCATACATGTGGCGAGACAACTGCGAATTTGACTCGGGATGATTACAATCAATGATGAAATTCCTTTAAGTTTCAGACAGGCGATCAAGAAAGGAACGGGGATGTTGAGTTCAGTTAACTCTTATGTATGACATCGAATATGTGAGTTGTTCACTTTCACGCAGGCCAGTGATTAGTGTGTGATGGCGTTGGACGGATACTCTGGAAGTTGGGAGCACAAACTAGAGTAACAAGGAACTTAATTTTGCTCGAGTGTTGACTGTGGTCAAGAAAAGAAGGGACTACAAGTTGCAGTGGAGTCACATGGAGTCTTTGGAGTAGCAGCGATACTCATGGGATAAGCTCAAGTCCAATGTACATGAAAGTTTGACGCATGGACAAATCCAGGGATGGTGGAGTATATTCGCCAAGGTGGAGTTTGTTGGAGTTGTGTCGAATATAGTGTACAAGATAGGTTACAATTGAACTTGTAGTTGTATTGTGTTTAGATAGGATATGAAGTCGTGTCCTAGGAGGACACTTGTATCCTAGGCCTCTCATATATAGCGGGGATAGACACACGATGTAACCTATGCCAACATAATAGCACCGGAACGCGGGGGAAGCCGGCGGCATATGCCGGTGTCTAGGGCGACCGGGTGCGGTATTGTAGCGGTGTCAATGGGAGGAGCGCCCATAGTCAGGCCCCGGGGATGTAGCCATATCTGTGAACCTCGTTAACAAATCTCGGTGCCGTGCTCGTGTGATTGCTTGGTCCTTGGATGATCGACGGTATACCTCGGATTTATTCTAATAAATAGGAGCATTGACAATGATACATCGGTGGCTCATTCTAGCGGCGGCAGTGGTCGTTCGATGATCTATGTACCTCGCTATAATTTTTATCATGTTTAAAATACTTTGTACTTCCGATGAATTTTTATGATAGAGATGACTTTTTAAAAAAATACCATGTGTTCGTTTTGCGGCAGTGGAAAATGTGAGTGACAATGCGAGTATATCCGGCCGGAGATGATTAGCGGCCACGACGGGCGTTTGTCCATTGCGGTGGAGTAGACCGATGGATGGAGGAGCCTGACCATGGATTGGATGGGATGGAGGTGATGGATTGTTGTGACGCGATGCGAGAGGGCCTTGTCAGTGAACCGTTAGATCCCGGCCCAGAAAGCCTGGTCTGCAGGTGGCGCGGCGCGCAGCTGCCTTTCGCGCACATGGGCACCTGCAGACACCAGTTAGTGGGATCTGCTTCCTTCCTTTGTTTTTCATTATTCTTACGGCACATCGGACGTGACAGTCACGCCCGTGCTCCGGAGTTGTGCGTGCCGTCAAAAAATGGTAAACTGAGAGCATCTACAGCCGGGAGCCACCGGCCTCACACGCCTAGACCGCGTTCAGTCACTGATCGATCATGAAATTTTAATGGAAAAAGTTCAAAACAAACTTGAAACTTGTAGGCGAAAGCTAAATCGAATCCTAAACTTGCAATCCTGAAAATCAGCACACCGAACATTTTAATCCCAATCTATTTTAAACCTTGACAGTATTTAGCTGGTATTTGCTGACATGGCAAGGGCTGGCTGGACATTAGGATAAATTGGGCCGGCCCATTAGCACAGTCGCTCGCTTGCTTTACTCTGTAGTTTTCGTTCAACAAAAAATACAAGCAGCCGCAAAAATAAGAGCACAGTCGCTCGCTTAGTCTACTCTGTAGTTTTTTTTTCAAAAAAGAATATAAGCAGCCGCAAAATTAAGTTTTGCATAAGGAGACTCGATCTCAGGAAAACGAACTAGCGCAGACTGCACCTAGCCGATAGCCCTGATGGCTCCTAGTGACTATAAACAGGGCGTCGCGTTAAAAAACTGTTAGAAGCGTTCATATATTAAAAAACTGATAGAAGCGTCCCTGAAAATTTTCGAAACATTTCTGAGAAAAAATGTGAACAAATTTTAAATACCGAGAATAGTTTTTTAACGCAAACAATTCATGATTTGTTTTAAGTTGACACGGTAACATTTTGGCAAATACGTGTATTACATTTTCTTAATGACATAAACACTTCATAAAATTATACGAACATTTTATTACAGTTGTTTAATTTTTTACAAAAAATCAGGTTTGAAAGTTTGTTCCCATGTTTAAAAAAATATATGTTTCAAACGGTTTCCACTTTTTCAAAATTGTTTTTTATAATAAATGTTCGTATTTTTGAAAAATTATTCAGATTTTTCTAAAAGTGTTCCCACTTAAGAAACGGATATTTCAAAGATGTTCGGGCCTGCACGTTTTCAATATTTGTTTGCCCTTCAAAAAAAGATTGAAATCTCGGCGCTGCTCTATGTGGTTTAAATATTCGGGCCTCGCATCAGAACATCAATGACAAATGATTGTAGTGGCTAGTGGTAGCAATTCAGCTGCGTTAGGTCGCAAGTACGCATCCTTGTTTGTCTCTTTTTTGTGTCTTTTACTTTGTGTGTTTTACGAAAAAGAAATAAAATCGCCTCGTGTCTATTCGCCCAGACCAGTTGCGGCCATACCCTTTCGGTATTTTTACTTCGCGTTTTACGAAACAATAAATCCGTCAAAAAAATGAAAGAAAAAAACTTGTTTCATGTTTGTTGGGCCGGCCCAGTAACGAATGCAGACAACAATGTTAGGGTTGCATCTGCCACGTCGCTCATCCCTGTTTGGAAACGCCCTGAAGGTTCAAAATAAACCGGGATCGAAGAGTTCGGTGTGCCAATTTCCGGGATTACAAGTTCAGGGTTCAATTTAGCTTTCATCTACAAGTTTAAGGTTTGTTTTGGACTTTTTTCAATTTTAATCGTGACGGATGTCTCAAACGGGTCTTAAACGTCCGGCCTGACCGACACCCCTCATATCCAGCTTAAATATGGGGCTTCCGGCGCATCCGCCCCATCGAACTGACGCTGGGGTCCCATGCGGAATCACCCGAAAACCCGACGGTCCGACGGATATCTCCTCCAGTGGGGGTTTGAGCGCCATGTGGCGCCGCTCCGACTCGCCACCCATGGCCAAATCCGGCAATTTAAGTCGGCCGGTGTCCCCCAACCCTAGCCCATCCACCTCTTCCCTTTCCCCGCCATCAATCTGAGCCCACCCACCTCCTCTCTCCCGCTCCAGCGCTCTTTCCACGCTCTGCGGCGTCGCCATGGTACGAAAGAAGATAACCACCTATGTCATGCTCACGCCGGAGCGCCGACACGAGATCGAGCAGGAGATCCGGACGAGGCGTGTCGCGCGTGCTGCCTGCATCGCTGCTGGGCTGCCTCCGGACTCGCCGGAGCCGAAGGAGGAGGAGGAACACACAGAGGAGGACGAGAGAGAGGAGCAACAGCCGGCTCCGATGGAGGACAACGAGGAGGCAGAGCAGCCAGAGCAAGTGCTGGCGACGACTCCAAACTTCAACATGGAGCAGGCGGAGTTCGCCGTCCCCCAAGCAGACGAGATGGCGGAGCAGCATGTCATCCGAATCTATCCAGGATGAGGCCTATGTGGAGGCCAACCGGTGGTTCATCCAGTAGAAACGGGCGGCGACCGACACCCTCTTCGATAAGGTTGGAGCGGAGATGGATGTGCAAGAGCTCGTGGACGAGCCGGAGGACTGCAGGAGCCGGAGCTGTGGTTACCGCCCATGTACCCGACGCTGGACACGGAGATAGTGGACATCTCTGACGAGGACTAGACTAGTTTTTTTAGGCAAACCCACAAAGCTTTATTCACTCGTTACAATGTTTACAGGGACGAAAACAAGATTTCCGGGGTGGCCTAACCAGACATGGTGACCGATCGCCAAATTTAAGGCATGCTTTGCAAGTTTGTGAGCCTCGACATCCGAGGTTCTAAATTCATGACAAATTTGACAAGAAGAAAAGGACCTAGTTCGGTCTTTGATCTCAAGTGTAAGACTTAGGGTTTGGGGAAACTGCACGACACCCGTTAAGGGTGTGGCTATCTCATATATATAAGGGGTACACCAAGGTATACAATACAATATACAAGACATATACAGAAGCTATATGTAAATACAGTCTAACATCCTCCCTCAATCTTAACTATGCCCTGAAGTACAAAGGATGTTAAGATTGCGCCTACAGCCTACAAACTGAGGTTGTGGAAGAGGCTTCGTGAAGATGTCAGCAAGTTGATCCTTGGAAGAGATGAACTTGATGTGGAGTAGCTTCTGTGTAACACGTTCCCGTACAAAGTGATAGTCAACTTCAATGTGTTTTGTCCGAGCATGAAACACTGGATTAGATGAGAGATATGTAGCTCCAATGTTGTCACACCAAAGAACAGGCGGCTGAGTTTGAGAAACTCCCAACTCTCTCAATAAGGATTGTACCCATATGATCTCAGCTGTAGCATTTGCAACTGCTTTGTATTCAGCTTCAGTGCTACTCCTGGACACTGTAGCTTGTTTGCGAGCAGCCCAGGCGATCAAGTTAGGACCAAAGAAGACAACATGTCCCCCCATGGATCGCCTGTCATCTGGATTACCAGCCCAGTCTGCATCTGAAAAAGCAGAAAGCATAGGAGACGGTGCTGGCTGAAGGAGTAAACCATATGAGGCAGTAAAGCAAACATAGCGAAGAATGCGCTTCACCGCCGTCCAATGAGAAGTACGAGGAGCATGAAGAAATTGGCAGACACGATTGACTGCATATGAGATATCTGGCCGAGTGATAGTCAAGTACTGCAGGCCACCAACCATGCTACGATACTCAGTTGCATCATCAGAGGTGAGAGGATCTCCATCAAAAGCAGACAGACGGTCAGTAGCAGATATAGGAGTCATGGCATGTTTGCATTGCAGCATACCTGCCCGTCGCAACAGGTCCATCGAATACTTATGCTGTGTGAGTGTCAAGCCAACAGGAGAACGTGAAACTTCCAGGCCAAGAAAGTAATGCAACGTTCCTAAATCCTTCACCGCAAAATCACCACTCAAGGAAGATATCAAACGATCAGCAACAGCATCCGAGGAGCTAATGAGGATAATGTCATCAACGTATACCAGAAGATACATCGTCACCTGATGCCGATGCAGAAGGAAGAGTGAGGTGTCAGCAGTGGAGGGAACAAAACCAAGTGACCGAAGAACAGAGCCCAATCTGGCATGCCAAGCACGAGGAGCCTGCTTCAACCCATAGAGCGCCTTAACCAGGCGACACAGATGATGAGGTCGAGTAGGATCAACGAACCCCGGGGGCTGACGCATGTAAACCTCCTCATCCAGGACACCATGAAGAAAAGCATTCTGAACATCCAGCTGACGAAGAAACCAGCCCCGAGTAACGGCCAAGGACAATAGAAGCCGTATGGTTGTTGGTTTGATCACCGGACTGAACGTATCCTCGTAGTCAAGACCATACCTTTGCTTGAACCCTTTCGCCACTAACTGTGCCTTATAGCGTTCAATAGAACCATTGGCATGCTTCTTAACTTTGAAGACCCACTTGGAATCAATAATATTGACACCAGAGACCGAGGGAACAAGCCGCCAGGTACCATTTGCCAACAATGCCTGATACTCTTGCTCCATAGCTTGGCGCCAATGAGGAATCCCGAGGGCAACCTGAAAGTGACGCGGTTCAGCCGCCGGATCTTCCTTGACATGAGCAACACATGCCGCAAGCCAGGCCACCATTCCATCTTTGCGTTGCTTGGGACACACAATACCAGATCGACTGCGTGTATGTGGTCTAAGAGGAACAGACACAGGTGGTGCAGTAAGTGACGACGACACCGGCGATGAAGAAGTATCCGACGAAGCAGTCGGTGATGACGCAGTGGTGACAGGCGAGGAGGAGGCCGATCCAGGCGAGGCAGAATCGGGCGAGGCAACTGACTGGCCGGGCGAATCAGTCGACTCGAGGACAACCAAGGCACGGCAGCCCGGCCCAGGCGAGAGCGCTGGCTCGGGAGAAGCAGCATGCCCAAGTGAGATCACCGGCTCAGGGGAGGCCGGCGCTGGGGAGGCCAGCCCAGACGAGACCGGCCCAGGCGAGACCGGCCCAGGCTCAGAAGAGACCGGCACGGGCAGAGCCGGCGTTGAGGAGCCTAGTCCAGACGTGCATGGCGCATGCACGAGACCACTCCCCACGTCCGATGCAGTTGATAGCTCCGGCTCCTCCAACAACTCAAGGCGAGCTCCACGACCCGTTCCTGCAGCATGATTAGGCAACAACACAGGAGAATATGCAATATCAACAAATTGAGCAGGCAGTGGAGAGGTGGATTGCGAGGAGGAGACTGGAGGTGTGAGAGTTGTGGACAAAGACGAGAACGGAAATACACTCTCGTCAAACACAACATCACGCGAGATGTAGACACGGTTGGATGGAATATGAAGACAGTTGTACCCTTTGTGAAGAGAGCTATACCCAAGAAAAACACAAAGTTTTGACCGAAACTCGAGCTTACGCTTATTATAAGGACGAAGATGAGGCCAGCATGCACAACCAAAAACTTTGAGAAAAGTATAATCTGGAACCTCATTAAGCAACAGTTCAAGTGGTGTTTTCATCCCAAGGAGTTGTGTAGGAAGCCTATTTATGAGAAAACGGGCAGTGGAAAACGCATCACTCCAAAACCGAAAAGGTGTCGATGCATGAGCAAGTAAAGTGAGACCGGTTTCGACAATGTGACGATGCTTACGTTCAGCCGTGCCATTCTGCTGATGTGTATGGGGACAAGACACGCGATGCGAAATCCCAAGCTTATTAAAAAAAGAATTGAGGTTGTGATATTCACCACCCCAATCTGACTGAACATGAATAATCTTATGCTTAAGAAGACGCTCAACGTGAGCTTGAAATTGAAGGAACACATCAAACACATCAGATTTACGCTTGATAAGATAAAGCCAAGTAAACCGACTATAAGCATCAATAAAACTGACATAATAATTATGACCGCTCACAGAAGTTTGGGCATGCCCCCATACATCAGAAAAAATAAGCTCAAGTGGAGTTTTGACGACACGACTTGAATCTGAAAATGAAAGTTGATGACTCTTGCCTTGCTGACAGGCATCACAGACTGTGGCAGCATCTTTATTGGACACAATGGGAAGACTATGACGATGAAGAACACTACGAACTATGGGAGTGGCAGGATGGCCGAGCCGTGCATGCCAATGAGTAGGCGACACACGGACACCAGTGAGCGCTCGAGGGGCAGAAGGCAGATCAAGTGCATATAATCCATCGCGCAGGCGACCTCTAAGCAGAACGTCCCTCGTGGCCCGATCCTTGATAAAAAAATAAAAAGGATGAAACTCAGTGAAAACATTGTTATCACGAGTAAGCTGAGGAACAGACAATAGGCTACGAGTAGCAGAAGGAACTCTAAGGACATTACGAAGATGGAGAGATTTTTGTTTATGAGTTAAGAGAGAGGCCTGACCAACATGTGATATGTGCATACCTGCTCCACTGGCAGTGTGAACCTGATCATGTCCACGGTATGGCTCCTGAACCGAGAGTTTGCCCATCTCGCCCGTCAGATGATTCATAGCGCCCGTGTCCATATACCAAGTCGGATCAATGGGATATGATGGAGTGTGGCCTGCTTGACGAGCAGGCTCATGAGTGGCCAGGGCAGCTTGTTTCTCGTTGCCTTTTCCATTGTTGCCGACGCCGAGGAAGTCCTTCTTGAAGCGGCGATGACAACGGGAAGCAGTGTGACCTGGAATGTTGCACAGTTGGCAGTGGAGCTGAACACCACATGAAGGGCAGCAAGCACACGAGCGGCCACCCCCGGTCGTGGGGAAGGGGTCAGCGGCAGGCGCTCGCGGAGCCTGTGAAGTCAGTGGTACTGATTTGCCCGCTGCAGATGACTTGAAGGGCTTCCCTTTTCCACGAGTGGCGGCGTTGGCAGCAATAAAGCTCGGGTTGGTACGGCGGGACTTGACGCGCTGTTCCGTGGCAAGAAGGCGGGCATAGAGCTCACGAGGTTCAAGTGGAGTATCACGGCCATTGATGTTCTCAGCAAGGTTATCATAGTCGTCGTCCAGGCCGTTCATGACGAAGGTGGTGAAATCCCCGTTGCGAAGCGGTTGACCAATGGAGGCCAAAGTGTCTGCAAGACGCATCATCTTGCCGAAGTAATCGGTAATGCTGAGGTCAAGAAGCTTGGTCTCACCCAGCTCCGTACGAAGAGTGTGAGCACGGGCCTGCTGCTGAGATGCGAAGCTGGTGTGAAGGGCAGACCATGCCTCCTGGGACGTGGCGATGAAGAGGACCAAGGAGGACACCGCCTCGGTGAGTGACGACTGGATCGCCGACAGGATGGCCTAATCCTGAGCCACCCACGCATGGTATGTCGGGTGATGTGGTGGAGGACACGGCAAGGAACCATCGACGTAGCCCTCCAGGTAGCGACTGCGGAGAAGTGGCAGCACCTGTGCACGCCACGACAGATAATTGTCCGTTGTCAGCTTCACTGGGATTAGATGCGCGAAATAGAACGGCGCACTGGCCACGGCATGATCAGCAGGAGGAGGCGACGTGTAGTAGCTCATGTGGGAGGAAGCTCCAGGATAGGGCGCAGCCATGGCCGGAGGGTAGTAGCCGCCGTAGGGCAACGGCGGTGGCGGGGCCCTGTCCGACCCGGTGTTCGCAGCGCCAGGTGCAGCCGCATAAGGTTGTGGGTTTGAAGATGCGCAGGGCGCCGCTGTGACGGCAGCAGGAGGTGCAGCTGCAGCGGCTGCGTAAGGTGAGGCGCCATACGCCGCGTTATACGCGGCACCAGGTGCAGGCGCCGCCCCGTAGTGGCCGATCGACGGAGGAGCCGCCCTGTAGGGACCGTAGGGCAGCGATCCGGCAGGCGCCGCCCCGTATGGGCCGTAGGGCAGCGATCCGGCTGGGGCAGGCGCCGCCCCATAGGGGCCTGCTGGCGGCGGTGGAGCGGCCCCGTAGGGCCCGTAGGTCGCCGATCCCATCCAGGGACCAGCGTACGAAGGATCTCCCGGGACCGGCGGAGGCGCGGCCGGTGACGGCGGCGGTGGCTGATCCGAGGAGGCGCCCACCATCGAGGACTGGCCGGTGTAGACCGAGACCAGGGGGCGCGAGGAAAGAAACGGCGATGCAGGCGCCGTGACAGGGGCCGACGCGACGGCGGCGACGGAGGTCGGTGCGATCGCGGCGGCGGCGGCAGTGGAAGACATATGAGGTTGATACCATGTAAGACTTAGGGTTTGGGGAAACTGCACGACACCCGTTAAGGGTGTGGTTATCTCATATATATAAGGGGTACACCAAGATGTACAATACAATATACAAGACATATAGAGAAGCTATATGTAAATATAGTCTAACATCAAGTACAATTGCTTCATAAGCAGCAGAAGTACCTGACTTTCATTTTACAGTCCGAGGCGATTGCAATGTCCTGCACATACAGATCTTCAGAGAGGGTCATCGCTTCCCGTATCGCCAGTGCTTCTAGCACTCCCGGTTCATCCATATTGGCTAAAATTAACACTGAAGCTCCCTGGAAAGCTCCTAAACCGTCTCGGCATATTGCAGAAACTGCGCCAAGTCCACCGTGCCTTGCGACGGCCGCATCTACATTCACTTTGATCCTGTCCGGCTTCCCCGAGTGGATGGCCGAAAACAAGCCCAGTGGATGGCCCTCGGGGGTTCCGGCCTGCACGGGAGCCGAGCCAACATTTCGGCCCGGGGTAAACTCGGACCGGGCCGTTAATCGCTACAACATCGCAGAAATCATAGACCATGTTGTGATCCGTGTCCAGCGTTGTGGAACTTGGAAGTAGTCCAGTCACTGCTCCAACCGTTCAAACGCCTCCGACCGCTCCCTTGCCGCCATCTCCGACACCTCCCGCACCACGCACGCGCCGTATATATGAGCTCCAGCCTCCATCACTGATCCTTAACCCTCTCTCAGTGCATGCGATAGTAGCCAGCCGATCCCAAGACCCGATCATGGCTCGTCCCTTCCTGCTCACGCTCGCCGCCGTCCTCCTGCTCCTCCGGGCGACCCCGGCCAGCGCCGAGGCCGCCGGCGCCGCCGCGCCCGCGCCCTTCGACATCGTCAAGATCCTGTCCGGCTTCCCCGAGTTCAGCGACTTCACCTGCATGCTAGTCGACACGGGAGTGGCCCGCTCCATCAACGCCCAGAAGAAGGTCACCGTGCTCGCCGCCAACAACACCGGCCTCCCCACCGCCGCCCTCCGCCGCCTCCCGCACCCGCTCCTCGGCGACCTCCTCTCGCTCCACGTCGTCCTCGACTTCCTCGACCCGGAGAAACTCGACGCGCTGCGGCTTGGGCGCACGGGCAAGGGCTCCAAGGTCACCACGCTGCTGCCGGGAGACGAGTTGAAGCTCCTCCGCGTCGCTGGCGGCGAGAAGGGCCGCATCACCTTCTCCTACGGCGGGCCCATCGGAACCGGGCCGCAGCCGCGGAATGCCACGCTCCTCAGGGTCGTCACCGCGCAGGCGTTCAACGTCATGGTGCTCCAGGTGAGCGGCCTCGTCCTCCCGGGGATGATGCCCGCCACGACCGCCTCCGCATTCGACGTAACCAAGATCCTCTCCTCCTTCCCGGAGTACAGCGCCTTCAGCTCCCTACTCACCCAGACCGGGCTTGCGCGCGCCATCAACGAGCACCCCATTGTCACCATCCTCGCCGTCAACAACACCGCCCTCTCCAACGAGCTCCAAGGCCTGCCGCGCCTCCCTCTGCCGGCGCTCGCCGACCTGCTCGCGCTCCATGCAGTCCTCGACTTCCTCGACCCGGAGAGGCTCGACGCGCTGCGCCAGGGCCGAACGGGCGACGGATCGATCGTCACGACGATGCTCCAGGGGACCGGAGCCGGCGCTCGGGGCCGCGGCGTCGGGTTCGTCCGCGTGTCAGGAGGCGACACCAGCCGCATCACGTTCTCCTCTGGCGCGCCAGGCGGGGGCGCGCGACGCAACTCCACGCTCGTCAAGGTCGTCACCTCGCAGGCGTTCAGCGTGCTGGTGCTCCAGGTGAGCGACCTCATCCTCCCGCCTGGCATCGTCGTCGCGCCCGCACCCGGACCGCAGAGACCGAGGGCTAGGCACATGTCGCTACCTCCCACCCCGGCGCCAGCGCCGATGCAGCAGGTCCCGTCCCCGGGCATGCCGGAGCCTGAACCGGAAGTGCCGGACACCAGGCCGCCACCATCTACGGTCATCCCGATACCAAGTGTGCACGGCGGCGTGGCGGCCAAGATACCAGAAGCCGCTGCCGGACGCGGAGCGGTGGGGAGCTGGTGGAGCGGTGCCGGTGCGGCGTTGGGGATCATGGCCTGCCTGCTTGGGCGTTTGTAATAACTAGGGCAGTTTTTGCTAGGGTGATGTTTGGCTTAGCTTCGATCCAGTTTATTCTTTCAGTTTCTTTTCTGTTCAGTGGTTAGTTTGGACAGCATCATGCAGTTCTCCATTTGTTTAGATAAAGATAATGGGTGTATTTGGGACGTAATGTGTTATGTGATGATCCATTTTGTACCAGGGTTTTGCTAGGTCTGAGTGGACTGAGATTTTCTTAAGTCTCAATCAATTCAGAAAAGAAAGAAAATACAACTTGCACTTCTTCAGTAAACTAAAGTTGCATTTTCCTAGATCGATTGAGAAACCTTTATGCTGATGAAGAACAAAGTGGTGATAGATTTTACATTTTCTTGTTTGCTACTTCTTCTATCTCAGAATGTAAGACTTTTTTTTGACAAGAGGGGGTATTAACAAGCTGCCTAAAATAAATTGTGTGCAAGTCAGCAGTCAGCCAATCCTCACTCGACGGCTCTGTCCTTGTTTAGGAAAAAGCCAAACCACTGGCAGATGGATCTTTTTTTTTCCACCTTGATTTTGCAGAGAGGAAGATGAAGACAGAGGAGGCATTGTCGGTCGGATTAATAGCAACCTCGGTAGAGGCAAGGCAACGACGAGAGAGAAGTTGGGCGGCTGGAGGAGGAAAAGGGGTTCTTATATATAGTCGACTTACACGAGGAAAAGGGGTTCTTATATATAATCGACTTGCACTAAAAGAATTTATCGCAATGACTTGCATATAGTCAACCTCTTAGGCCCTGTTCGGGTCACCATTTTCGTTTTAAATACATCCGTAAAGAATATATGCCTCGGTCTGCCGTTTTGTTTCCGGCCCAGAATTGCTCAAAGAAAGGTGCAAATAAGCCATTTTATTCTATTACAGATGATGTACACCTGTAATCGAAACACCTCCGTATTATTTTACAACCATCCCAAGCGCGGCCTTACATTTCTCAAGCCAAACATGGAATGGTGCAAGTAGAACCCTGAACTATTGAAATCCTGCTGTAGTTTGGCATGTTGTCCCAAGCATGGAATGCACTATCTATTGCCTCATATCAAACACCCCAACAAATTGACAATTTGGATGTTTGCTTTGAATAATAACCTCATCACAGATCGTTTGTCTATAATACCGAAGTGGCTATTGATGAAGAAATGATATACCTCAAACCAAACCAGTGAGGTAGGAACGGAGGGTCAATTCGGCATATAGTTTCCAAAACCAGGCACGCCAAAATAGAATTGCTCAAGAAATTCAGTACTTCTAACACTCAGCAAGGACGATAGCACCATCCAGACGATTGAAAACTGAAAAATCTGATCACCAGTACAACCAAACATGTAGATAGCATGGGAGCAGGTAAATCGTACATCCTGCATCAATGGAGACAACATCTGAAACGGGGCTAGATTGGCACGTTCATGTCAGATATCTACGCGTGACAGCGGTCCATGTCTTCTCACACTGCATCCTCTATCTCGGTATCCTCTGGAACGCCACGCATATACATAACATTGTTGCACCTGTTGACCAAGGAAAGAACACACCATGAGGGACAACTGGGTACCAAATGTCACAATTTGATCAAGGAATATATGATGCAAGTGCAGATATCAAATATGGAATCAGCCGTTATCGGCATGTAATTTCCGTGAACTGAATACACACAATGATTCTATTTCATCAAACAACAATAAAACATGAGAGCTGCTATACGTATGAGAAATTCTGGTCCGATCTTTGTACGACACCTACCATCAGTCATCCATCACATTATTAGTTTAAGCTAGATGGTCCGATCGCATATTGTACAAGCATCCGACTCTAAACCGTCGGACGTGCAGTACTTCCGGTAAAATTTAGAACACATAGTGGTAGATGCATGCTTTAGGCCTTGTACAATGCAAGGTGCTTGAGGTGCTTAAAAAAATAAACCAGTGTTTCTTTAAGCACCGGTGCTTATTTGGAGAGGGTAGACGCTTAATTAGGCATCCCTCCTGCGGAAATAGGCACTGGTGCTTCAGAAAAAACCCGGGTTATTTTTCTAAGCACTTCCCTAAGCAGTTAGCATTGTACAAGGCCTTAGCAGGGATAGCTCGTCAAGTACATAGGTATCTTTAAATCCAGTAAGCTCCCTAGGGGTTGGAGCTCTCACATTCAATTGAGGTGTACAATTTTCTGATTGTGCTGTTGATTTTGACTGGGTCATTCGCCTGCTGGGGCCCTTTGGTCAGGCAGGGGATCTTTCTCCCAATGATCTCTCCCGTATCCCCAGTTCCCCACCTGCCCGTCCTCATGTCCTTCGTGCGGGTAGAAGGGAAAAGCTTTGGGAACTGTTGGGTCAAGACCTCAAGGGGGTGGCGTTGTTCACACAATTGCCATGCCCAGCATCCCTCTTGCCAAATCCAATTATCGATGATGGTGATCTACTTTAGCAAGCGCACCTCTATGCTCCTCTCAACGTCTTGCTACAGATTCTCGCCATCTCATAGCCTTCTCGCCATCACTCACACCACCGAGACTAGTCCTAGGTCATGCTCTTTGGCTCGACGGTATTGCTGGCCTCCGTGCTGGTCATGATGCCGCACTGCCAGGATGATTGTACGCCCGGGACGACGGACTCGCTTGGTGCTCGGTTGAGGGCAGTGGTGGCTCATGCATACCATCCCTTCCCATCCCTCTACATCTGTTCCCTAGCACACTCTGTTGTTGCCCCAACTTCTACCCTGGCGATAGTTGTTTCACAGTCTGGACACATCGAGATTGGCTTAAGCAACGTGTACGGTGTACCAAGTGTTCGATGTTTCTCCCCAATGGGATGGTTTACTCCCTGGGTTGCTATAAGCTAAAGTTGATGGTAAATATGTGGTGCTAAGTTATTTATTGTTCAACTGTATGAAAATATTTATCCTTGAGGAGATGCGCAACCATATGAGTTGTTCTGATTCAAGGCCCTGCATATCCTCTAGTACAGGACTAATTCACACTAGCAAGGTAAAGATGATCATAAATTGTTACCTTATCAGTATATCTCCAAGGTTTCCAGAGAATTGTCCATCAATATACTCCTCTGTATCAGCAAGCTGCAAGCAGTAGGAAAGACAGTAACAAAATAAAAAATGTTGATCCATCACAAGGCACTGATAATGTTTAATTTTGACATGCTGATCCATCACAGCTTTAATAATGCAGCAAAACAAAAAAAAAGTAATACCTGCAGATTCATGTAAGAGTCCACAGAAACAAGGTACCCTGGGGATGAAAGTATTGTCAGTCATCATTACTGAAGACAAGGGGGTTCTGGGAAATAAAGTACATACACTAAACAAGGAAATAATAGAAGTGGAAATAAGAAAAGGGCACATATTACCTTTGTACTCCATACCCCACTTCAGTTTGACAATAACAGACTTCCCTGTCAGGTTGTTCAGGAAAGGCTTCGGGTTAACTGGTACAGTGGCCTGCAAAAAGTATGAACCCGTTAGGAAGTGAACCACAAGGTCATATTTCATTGTTGATGGAGTAGATATGACAACATAGGAACATTTCATTGCTTTGACTTCTTTGTTATCAGTAAATTCCATTTATCAACTTCATGATAGTTTTTCAACACGAAAAGCTTACAATTATATAATAAAACATGGAAGATTTTAATTAAATGTCAGAAATACACATCATGATCTTTTTACAGTAAAAGTCAGGTATTCTGAATCAATTGTCCATATCTAATCATATTTCTTTTGCACTGATAGCAGCTAAAAAATGGTTATGCGAGCTCATTAGCAAACAAAAACGCCTGAATACCAAGATCACTAGAAATTTCATGATTTAAGTGCAAAATTTGGAGCAAACACTCTAGCAAAATCTGAAGTCAAATCTGGGTGCATCTTTGGATTGGCAAACCAAGCTACACAACTGATGCTAAGGATATCACGTGGGTCAACTTGGGTCAACATGGATAAGGTAGTGATGATCGAGATCACAATCACTTGAAATGGCCAATTGGCATCCATAACAAGAAAGGAAGGTGCAACAAGATCACTAACAGAAAAAAAATCAAGATGTGTTGTCGCTACTTTATAATGTAAGTGAAAATTTATCTTAAAGAGAATATAAGGGTATTCTTTTCCCCTCTTACCCTTCTAAAGATCCATTTCAGAGCACGGATATATCGTTCCTTTCCCAGGTTGTATGAACATAAGATTTCTATTCCTCTTTTGCGAGTTCTTAAAAAAGGTTCATATCAAACACTGGATGTGAAGAAGCTTCATCATACTTTAGTGGCTAGCAGTGGTGTTGGGTACATTACAACCTCTGCTGCATGGACACGAACACCTAACACGAGGATTCAGCATTTAGAATAATTGGCAACAAGGGTATAATACGTAATCTATTGTCCATATGTTTATGATAAACTGAAACAATATAAGCTGCAAACATGGAAGTGAATAGTAAATGTGACCGTCGGCGGTAAATGTATAGTCCATGAAAAGGCTAGGGTTTTGGAGAAGATTCGGAGTAAAATATCAACCAACTTGTCCAGCCTGCAATCAACCGACTTCTCCAATCTACAGCAGGACAACCTAGTGTTCAAGCGGGTACTTCACTTTCAATTTGGTGAGGAAGGAGAGGGCAAGGAACTCACCATGGCTTGGGAGGGCCGCTAGGTTGGTTTGACCGGTCGCCGTAGATCTGCTGATGCTTAAGGGGGGTGGCTAGGAGGATGCGGTGGCGGCCTATCTGGTAGAGACGGCGGTTGGGTTGGCAGCCGGCCGTAGAGAAGCGAGGTCGCCGTCGGTGGAGGTGGGAGGGCGGAGCAGCGGCAGGCGTGCCCGTCTGAGAAAGCGCCGGCTACTGACAAGGGAGGTTCATGGGCCTTTTGATGTCTTCAGCCCTGGACTAGCTTATTATGGGCCAGACCATACAAGGTCGAGTCTAGCGCAACTTGTTAATTTGAAGCCAAAATTTAAGCGAAATCACTGATTAAGAAGTGCTCTTTGCATTGCAAAGATCATCCCGCCCAAATTTTGAACCGTTTTCATTGTTGGATTCCTCACGTTGATAGGTTTCGATAAACTAATTTCACGAAACAAACAAACTAGGAGCACGTTTTTTCCCTTTCCGAACAGGTACGAATGTACCTCTTGCGAAAGCAAATCCGTGTCTTCACAAGAAGTAAATTCATATATCCCACAAAATGAAAAAAAGAAAACATGTTTCTTTTTCGTTTTCAAGGTACGACTGGTCGCAGAAGCAAATCCGTGCCTAGAAGTAAATTTGTGGCTTTCGTGAAAGAAAGAAAAACACATTTTTCCCTTTCTGAGAGGCATGACTGTGCCTTTTGCCAAAGCAAATCCGTGCCTCCATAAGTAAATCTGTGCCTCTCGTCGAAGCAAATCCGTGCCTCTCGTCGAAGCAAATCTGTGCCTTCATGGAAACTAAATTTGTGCCAAGAAAAAAAATGTGTTTACCCCTTTTCCGAGAGACACAAATACATGCCTCCGCTAGAAGTAAATTCATGCCTCTCGCAGAAGAAAATTAAGAGCATTTTTCCCTTTTCTGATAGGCACGCTATGCCTCACACTGAAGGAGGGGAAAGAGCGTTTCTTCGCACTATTTTTTTTAATCCAAAACCTAAGAAAAATCACGGGAAAACTGGGAAGCCAAAAAAACAAAAAAATATATTTAAAAGCTAAAAATGCGTAAAAAAAATTAGAGGGAGCGCCCAAAGCGCAACACGTGATGGCGCGCTCCTAGCTCACCTAAAGTGACCCTCGCGGGGCTCCTAAAGAAGTGACCGCTGATTAGTGTGCATCATTAAAGTGCAGAATTTGGCGCCAACCTCCAGCAAAATCATTATGGGAGCTCCTACTCCCCGGCCAGTGCGGTGGAAACAGAGCAAATGCACGCCAGGGCTATAGTTCGCTTGTCGCGAGAAGTATACCCTGCTCGCCTCAAGGTTTCTCCCCTTGCATAGTTATTGGTCTAGCCTGTTTCATTGCATTGTTTCTCTTTTGCTTCTCATTCGGGACTATTTTTTTTCTTTTTTTCTTTTTTCTTTGGTTTTCGTCGGTTCTTTTATTTTTTATGTTTCTCTACCGGTTTCTCCATTTTTATTTGTTTTCCGTTTTTCTTCCTCTTTAAATTTCACCAGTTTTCTTCATTTTTAATGTTTCTCCACAGGGTTTCTACTGTTTTATTTTTACCTTTTTCTTTTTCTTCTTTCTCTGGTTTTCCTCAGTTTCTTCATTGTTTATGTTTCTCTATTGTTTTCTTTTGGCCCTTCTCTTTTGCTTTTGCTTTTTTAATACATGTCTGTTTTCTTTCAATACATATTGTAAACTTTTCCGTATACATCAGGATATTTAGTGTAAACACTTAATATTTATTAAATGCATGATCAACATTTATTCAGTTACATGTTTTATATCTACTTTTTGGGGTATTTTTTGTAAACATCAGAAATTCTTTTCTATACATGTTTGACATCTTTTAAATACATAACTAAAATTTCTGCCAATATACATTTTGATTTCTACTTTTTTCACACACCATGTACATTTTGTGTACATCAGTTCAATTTTTTCCATACATTAGGAAAATTGTTTCATACACATATATTTTTTGCATACATCATGAACAAATTTTTATACATATTTATATGTTCCTAAATATATGCCTTGATGTCTAATTTTTTCAACACATGTCTACATTTTTTATGCACATTGTACATTTTTTATATAAAGGAGAAATAATTTTTATTACATGTTTAAGATTTTTTGAAATACATGATTATTTTCTAAAATTATAAGTTTTGATGTCTACTTTTTTCATACATAGTATACATTTTTTGTATACATATGGAACATTCTTTATACAGGTTTAACATTTTCCAAATACATTATTAATATTTTTTGAACAGATTTTTTATGTCTACTTTTCATAAACATTGTACATTTTTCGTATTCACTTGAAAAAAAATTATACCTTTTTCAAAAAAATTATAAATATATGATTTTTTTTTTCAAGTTCATATTTTGATGACTACTTTTTTGCATACACGTACACATTTGTCGTGTACATCAAAAATATTTTTATATATATTTAACTTTTTCAACTACGTGATTAAAAAGATGTATGATGAACACTTTAAAAAAAGGTGAAATGATAAATTAGAATTATAAAATTAGAAACATAATATAAAAACATAACCGCAAAATAGAAGGACAGGAAAATGAAAAAAGGGGAACAGAAAACCGGAATAATAAAAGAAACAAGCTTTCGTACACTGGCTCGTGGCAAAAGCGTGAGGCGCTTGGGTCCGACCCATTGTCGGGTGCTACAAATGACACCATAGTCCCGAAATCATTAATTAAGGAGTATTCCTTGCGGAGATCACTCCAACTCCCTCAGGTTGCGATCACTTGTCGCAATCTGGAAGTTTTTTTTTCGTAGATCCGTTTATTCAAAATATTTTATCTTTTAAATCGTGCGTTCAAATCTCGAACCGCTTTCGCCGTTGGATTCCACGCGTCGAGATCTTCAAAACTAGATCCCATGTTGATAAGTTTTGACGAACTTTATTTTCACGAAAAAAACCATACAAAAAACTGGATGAAAAAACTGAACCGGGAGCACGGATTTTTTTCTCTTTCCGAAAGAGACACGGTCGTGCCTCTGACAAAATCACAACCGTGCCTCTCATGGAAGCAAAACCGTGCCTCTCGCGAAAGAGAAAAAAACAGAAAATGTTTTTTTTTCGTTTTCAAGAGGCACGGCCGTGACTCTCGCGAAAGCACCACCGTGCCTCTCGCGGAATCAAAACTATGCCTCTCGCGAAAGGAAAAAACAGAAAATGTGTTTTTTTTCGTTTCCAAGAGGCACGGCCGTGCCTCTCATAAAAGCACAACCGTGCATCTCGCGAAAGAGAAAAAAAACAGAAAATGTGTTTTTTTCGTTTTCAAGAGGCACGGCCGTGACTCTCGCGAAAGCACCACCGTGCCTCTCGCGGAATCAAAACCATGCCCCTCCCGAAAGAAAAAAAATAGAAAATGTGTTTTTTTTCGTTTCTAAGAGGCACGGCCGTGCCTCTCATGAAAGCACAACCGTGCCTCTCGCGAAAACAAAACCATGACTCTCACGAAAAAATGTGTTTTTTGCGGAAAAAAATCCGATTTTTTTTTGTCGAAAAGCTAGGGAAGACCGGTGGAAAACCAAAACGTAAAAAAACCCGTTTAAAAAGCCAAAAATGCATGCAGAAAAATAAAAAACAAAATCCAGAGGGACCACCCAGAGCGCGACACATGGCGAATGGCTAAGAACGCGCCAAGTGGCGCTGATCGTTACAAGGCTCCCGAAGGAGCGCTGTTAATTAGTTGCTCCCCCATAGTCCGAAGCGTTGGGAACTCCTAATCAGGGCTTTATGCGCCGGTTCACTTGCTGGCAGTGGCGGCTCCAGGAATTTGTAACCGGGTATTCATGTGTATTCATTTTGTCAAAATCATTGCTGTTTTTCGAAAATTGTTACTCTTTTACCAAAATCAACATTGTTTTGTAAAAATCATGTGTATTCACATGAAGACCCAAGAATACCCCTAGCGCCGCCTTGCTTGCTGGCGCTCACTAGCCGCTCCTAGTGGGCCGGCTGACGACACGCGGAGCAGCGAAAACGTATATACTTCCTCCGTTCCTAAATATAAGTCTTTTTAGAGGTTTCAATATGAACTACATACGATGTATATAGACATAGTTTATTTATTTATTTTTTGCGGGAAAAACTTCTAATCTATTCATCTTCAATCATGGTAGAACAACGAAAACTAGAAATAATAAAAATTACATCCAGATGTGTAGACCACCTAGCGACGATTACAAGCACTGGAGCGAGCCGAAGGCGCGCCGCTGTCATTGCCCCTCCCTCGCCGGAGCCGGGCAAACCTTGTTGTAGTAGACAGTCGGGAAGTCGTCGTGCTAAGGCCCCGTAGAACAAACGCACTAGAATAGCAACCGCCGCGGATGAAGAGTGTAGATCAAATGATCCAACCTGAAAACACACGAACGAAGACGAACGACGAACAGATCCGAGCAAATCCACCAAAGACAGATCCGCCGGAGACACAACTCTACACGCCCACCGACGATGCAAGACGCATCACCGAAACTGGGGCTAGGCGAAGAGACCTTTATTCCATCTTCATGGAGCCGCCACCGCCTCGCCTTCCTGAGCAGGACACAAACCCTGACAAAGCATGAAAAAAGATCTAAAAACGGAGCCCTCCCACCGGCAAGGGCCGAGATCCACTCCGCCTCCATGGCCATACGGCCATCAGAGGGATGGACCGGCACCGGCGCCGGTAGGAGGCAGAAAGCTAGGGTTCTTGGAGGCGGCGGCTAGGTGTGCTTCCGTTCTAAAAAAGAGTTTGATTATAGACATAGTTTAGACTGTAGATTCACTCATTTTGCTTCGTATGTAGTTTGTATTGAAATTAGAATCTCTAAAAAGAATTACATTTAGAAACGAAGGGAGTATATAGAAAAAAAAACAGTTACCCGGAACAAAGGTTACACATAAAAAAGGCAAAAAAAACACCATAAAATATTGCTCCCGCAAGGAATCGACCTCGCCCAAGTTAGCTTCAGTGCAGGTTTGCTAATCACTAGAAGCGCAAGACGCTGCTGTGAGATTCCAGCGCGAACTTTTTAAAAACAATTGTAGCCGCACTATTTATTGCACAGCGATTTTAGAAACTCGTGATTTTTGGAGAAAACAGTGTGAACAAAATTGAAAAGCTCACAGATTAAAAAAAATCACAAAGTTAAAAAAAGTTCATGTGTCAAAAAAAGTTTCAGGAATTTCAAAAAGTTCATCAATTTTTTTAAAAAATCAAAATTATGAAAAAACTTCATCAATTTACGAAATAAGTTCGTTGATTTTGGAAAAAAATCATTAGTTTTCATAAAAGATCACAATTTTAAAAACAATTCAATGCTTTTGAAAAAAGTTTTATCAAATTTGGAAAAATTTCATCGAACTTGATAAATTTCATCGAATTTGAAAGAAGTTCATCTATTTTGGAAAAAGTTCATTGATTTTGAAAAGAATTTCATCAACTTTGAAAGAAGTTCATTGAATTTAGCAAGAGAAAAAGAATAAAAAAGCAAAGAGAAAAGAAAAAGAAAATAAAAAGACATACAAAAAAAATAGTTTGAAGAAGATGTAATAGAGCACACGAGGTGGCGAATCAACCTGTGGTTGAGTTGGTTAGGTGGACAGTGGTATCCCTAATCCACCAGGGTTCAAATCCTGGTGCTCGCATTATTCCTGGATTTATTTCAGGATTTCCGGCGATGCTCTTTCAGTGGGAGGAGACGTTCCCGTCGACGACGAGGCACCTACGGTGACTTCGTAAATCTCAAGATGATATGCCGGCTCAGTCTCTCGGAGGTGCTCATAGGGGTAGGGTGTGCGTATGTGCGTTCATAGGGATGAGTGTATGCGCGTGTATATGAGCGCTTATGTGCTTATGTCTGTACCGATGCTCAAAAAAAGAGCACACGAGGTGAGGCCGGTGGGGTAGTTAGCGTAGGGTGCGAACGACCAGGAGGTCGCTAGTTCGAATACCAACACACGCTCAGGCGCCCGTTTATACGAAAACAATAGGAATAGGCGCCAAATAGGATCCGCCCGAAACGCTATTATTGTCTGAAAAAAAAACAAGTATGACTCGTTATTAGTGATATTGAAATATGTTCGCGGATAAAAAAATCATTAATTTGAAATATTATTAAGACTTAAAAAACGTGGTTTTGAAAAAATGTTCATGATGTTGGAAATATTCATGGTTTGGAAAAAATTCAAGATTTCAAAAATTGCTCACGAATTCAAAAATGTTTACGGATAAAAAAATATTCACGTGTTCGGAATATTTGAGATTCCAAAAAAATTGCACGGTTTCAAAACATGTTTGAGATTTCAATTTATTTTTTATTTAAAAAATTGTTCACGAATTAAAAAATGTTTGCAGATTTTCAAAAAAATAATGAATTCGAAAAATGTTTGCTATTTCAAAAATGTTCATGAATACGAAAATGGTTTGAGAATTTAAAATTGTTAGTTAAGCCTAAAATCACAAATTCATGATATTTACAAATTTTAAAAAGAATTCAACTTTGAAAAATGTTTCATTTCATAAAAAATATGAATTCAAAAACATATTCATGAATTCAGAAAATGCTCGCGAATGAAAGTAAAAGAATGAAAATGGAAAACCATAAAAACCAAAAGATACAAACAGAAAGAAAAATGGGTCTGGGAAGGTTCTAGAATATTCCGAAAATCAGAATAGTGAGTAGTCCAAAAGGCTTACATGGGTCGGCCCAATAATGTGCCTAGGGAATCATAGCGGCATGTGTTTGCCTACCACCCAACGACCCGCACGATAAATAGGACCGGCTCTCTAGCACACCATAGGTAATGCACCATTGTGGCTACAGTGTGGACAAGGTAGGCAGTGGGATTTTGGATCAGCCTGTATATTAGGGATTATAAGATGGACCAGACCTTATAAAGAGAAATGAAAGGGAGATGGGCTTAAAGAAAAATAAAACAAAGCCCAACAAGCACCGCCTATTCGTCCATGTCATTCCACACTAATCTAGTCCCCGATTCCTCTCTGACCTCTGCGCATATTGACTGAGCCACTATACCCATCTCTATTAGAACTCGTCGCGTCTCCGGACACCCAGAAGGCCAGGACCCGCCAGAGGTCCGCCCCTCCCGCCCGGCACCACCCTGCCCAATCCACACGCACTCGGTGTGGGTAGCCGGCGGTGTGCGGGTGTCAGGCTTGCCGCAGACGGCAGCAGCTAGCCATCTCGATTTGTTCGGACTTCGGTGGTACGTTGTTTGTTAACCTCACTCTGCACTCCCCACTATCCATTACCCAACCTCTCATTGCTTTATGGCTCATTGGGGTTTTACATTTTGCTGGCTGTATCCAAGGTCCAATTATGATTGATAGAATGTAAAGTAATTCTTGTAGACTTGTTGAAGAATGAATAGGACCTGGGACATTCCTTATCTTTCCCAGATTATAATCAGTTAAGATTGTTCAAACAAAGAGGCATATAACTCACATTTTTGTGTACTTGTTCCCAAAATTGGCATTACTTCTATTGGTGGTGATGACCAATGTTAAGAGAACATTTTGTTCCATGAGTTTGTTCCCAAAGTCGGTATTACTTCTACTCGTTGAGCAGTTGTCATGTCATATTTGTTTTTTTATGCTGGACCACTATCGTGGTACTAAGACTGACAGTAAAAATAGGGGATACGTATGAGGAGGCAAGGTCCTAGCTACGGTGAGGTTGTACGCAAGTGTTTACGAGTTCAGGTCCCTCTCGGAGGAGGTAAAAGCCCTACGTCTCGGTGCCCGGAGGCGGTCGACTGGATTATAGTATGTGTGTGTGTGTTACAGGGGGTGCGAACCCTTATGCCAGAGGAGGGGGTGGCTTATATAGAGCGCGCCAGGACTCAGCCGTCCCCCGTTACAGAGAGTTCAATGTACATAAAGAGAGGGCGTTACTGATAACGCGAGCTATAAAGTGCTATCAATACCTTTGAAGACTACGGAGTGAATGCTTGACCGTTGTTGTCCTGTGCGACTCCTGGTCTTCATAGGTCGAGTGGTTTCTTGTATGGTCGAGTGATATCAGGAAGGAGGGGTACCCGAGTGATATGACTGGTCGAGTGGATTGCACTCGACGTCTTCAATTGGTATTCTCTGCTGTCTCTGGGGTGCCTTTGCTTCTAGGGTAGTGACCTTAGGTAGGGTGTATAGGTCAGGCCTGTGACCCTACCCTAGGTCTATATCCTCATCATTAGTCTCCGAATGGATTGAGGTTCGAGTGAAAAGAAGGTGGAAGTCAATCTTGCCTTGACTGTTGTGCTCTATAAAGACTTGAGTTGGTCCAGAGGCTTATGTTGAAACTACAGCTTCGTTTCAGTCGCCTTGATCAATTCAGTAAGTCGTCGAGTGAGTTTACAACGCCACCTTGTCGAGTGTTCCCTTCGCTGCGAAATCTTCGGCGCGATTGGTTACGGCGTGTTCCGGATCTCGTGGGATTCAAAATTTGGGGAAGTGCGCGAGGCGGGGCGCGCCGCAATGAGCGGGTTGGATAGACGAAGGCGCCTCGATCTCCGCGCCACCTTTTTCGCCACGTACCGAGCGCACGACTGTTGCGGAATTTGACAGGATCGCCTGGACCCACACGTCAGCCACTCGAGAATGGCTCTTTATAAGACGTCGGGTCCGTGGCGTTTGCACTGTGCGCTCCCTTTTTCCCCCAATCTTCTCTGCCTCTCCGCTGCTCTCTTCTCCTCCGCTCTCAACGCCGCCGCGCCACCACCATGGTGAAGGACAAGACGGCAGCGCTGGAATGCGCAAAGAAGGCGACAGGGGCGGCGAAGGGCAAGAAGACGGCTCGGGGGTCGTCGTCGAGGTCCGGGCTGCCGGCGGGTTGGATCCAGGGCGATTGGATCCAATCTTCGCTCCAGCTAGAGGATTTGGAGGAGCTGGCGAAGTCCAGATTGATCGCCAACGGGACTGTGAGGTTGCCGGAGGGGGAAACGGAACCCCAACCGCGACAGGGTGAGTGCGTTCTGCTCGCCACCCATGTTGACCGCGGTTTCTCTCTTCCCCCGCACCCTTTCTTCCGAGGCTTCTTGAACTTTTTCGGAGCCGAACTCCATCACTTCTCTCCCAACACCATTACATATCTTGCTGCATTCATGTCCATGTGCGAGAATTTCCTGGGTTGCCGACCGCACTGGGTTCTTTTCAAGCACATCTTCACCATCCGCTCTCAGTCGGTGAAAAAAGCGAATTCGAGTGACGAGAGAACACATGTTATCGAGATGTGTGGGGGTTTGGGTATCCAAAAGAGAAAAAGGAGTTCTTTTCCTTCCATGACACTTCCTGAGTCGGTCGGAGGCTGGCAATTGGCCTGGTTCTACTACCAGGATATTGTGACCCCAGTGAAGGAAATATGCCCTAGAGGCAATAATAAAGTTACTATTTATTTCCTCATATCATGATAATGTTTATTATTCATGCTAGAATTGTATTAACCGGAAACATGATACATGTGTGAATACATAGACAAACTTAAAGTCACTTGCATGCCTCTACTTGACTAGCTCATTAATCAAAGATGGTTATGTTTCCTAACCATAGACATGAGTTGTCATTTGATTAATAGGATCACATCATTAGGAGAATGATGTGATTGATATGACCCATTTCGTTAGCTTAGCACTTGATCGTTTAGTATGTTGCTATTGCTTTCTTCATGACTTATACATGTTCCTACAACTATGAGATTATGCAACTCCCGTTTACCGGAGGAACACTTTGTGTGCTACCAAACGTCACAACATAACTGGGTGATTATAAAGGAGCTCTACAGGTGTCTCCAAAGGTACATGTTGAGTTGGTGTATTTCGAGATTAGGTTTTGTCACTCCGATTGTCGGAGAGGTATCTCTGGGCCCTCTCGGTAATGCACATCACTATAAGCCTTGCAAGCAATGTAGCTAATGAGTTAGTTGCGGAATGATGCATTATGTCACGAGTAAAGATACTTGCCGGTAATGAGATTGAACTAGGTATTGGGGTACCGACGATCAAATCTCGGGCAAGTAACATATCAATGACAAAGGGAACAACGTATGTTGTTATGCGGTTTGACCGATAAAGATCTTCGTAGAATATGTAGGAGCCAATATGAGCATCCAGGTTATGTTATTGGTTATTGACCGGAATCATGTTTCGGTCATGTCTACATAGTTCTCGAACCCGTAGGGTCCGCACGCTTAAGGTTTCATTGTCAGTTTTATTATGAGTTTATGAGTTTTGATGTACCGAAGGTTGTTCGGAGTCCCGGATGTGATCATGGACATGACGAGGAGTCTCGAAATGGTCGAGACATAAAGATCGATATATTGTACGACTATATTTGGACACCGGAAAGGTTCCGGGTGAGATTGGGACAATACCGGAGCTCCGAGAGGTTATCGGAACCCCCCGAGGTATATGGGCCTTATTGGGCCTTAGTGGAAAGGAGGGGAAAGGAGCAAAGGAGGGGGTGCCCCCCCCCAAGCCCAATCTGTATTGGGAGGGGAGTCGCCCCCCCTTTCCTTTCTCCCTCCCTCCTCTTCCTTCCCTCACCCTCTCCTAATAGGAAAGGGGGGAGTCCTACTCCCAGTGGGGGTTGGACTCCCCCTAGGGCGCGCCACCCCCCTTGGCCGGCCCCCTCCTCCCCTCCTTTATATACGGGGGAGGGGGGCACCCCATAGACACAACAATTGATCTCTTGATCTCTTAGCCGTGTGCGGTGCCCCCCTCCACCATAGTTCTCCTCGATAATATTGTAGCGGTGCTTAGGCAAAGCCCTGCAACGTTAGAACATCAAGATCATCACCACACCGTCGTGCTGACGGAACTCTTCCCCGACATTCTGCTGGATCGGAGTACGGGGATCGTCATCGAGCTGAACGTGTGCTAGAACTCGGAGGTGCCGTAGTTTCGGTGCTTGATCGGTCGGGCCGTGAAGACGTACGACTACATCAACCGCGTTGTTCTAACGCTTCTGCTTTCGGTCTACGAGGGTACGTGGATAACACTCTCCCCTCTCGTTGCTATGCATCACCATGATCTTGCATGTGCGTAGGAATTTTTTTGAAATTACTATGTTCCCCAACACCCAGGCCAGTCGACTGGACTTCCCCTTTTCACTTTAGATCGTGTCCAACAACCTTCTTCACTGAAAGTGACCGTTGTGGAGAGGATGGAAACAGACATGCTGGTCGAGAGAGTGGTTCAGTTGATTAATTAGGGCGTGACTGGCATGGACTTGTTGGAGGTGTTTCTCAGTCGACGCATCCAGCCGCTTCAGGCTTGGGACCACTCTATGTGGATGTACTCTGGTGCCAACGACACCGCTCGGGTCCATCCGGAGGAGGTCTCGGCCAAAACGGTGGCCATGTGGTTGAAGAGTATTACAGGAAACAAGGACAACCTCAGGGAGCCAGGAGAGTCGCCCCATTCAGCGACATCAATCAACCAGATAAGGTTTGATCTTTGCCACCGACTGTTTTCCTGTACGTCTTGCATCTGTCTCTGAATCCGATTGAAATTTCCTCGACTCTTTGTTTTGTAGATTTACACTGAGATGCACTCTATGCCCAACGGTGAGCAAACTCTGGAGCAGGACTAGGAGGGGGGGACAACGCGGACAAGAGCGGCGACTGGCAGTCTCCATAGGATGATGACGAGGAGGAGAGCGACGAGTCAGACGATGACGAGGGGGTCGACTCGCGACCACGCTCAGAGCATCGATCCAAACTTCTTCACGATCCAGCGGGCGGGCGCGGCAAGACCGCGGCTCCTAGCACCCAAGCGCAAAAACGCACTCGGACGTCGACTCCGGAGCCGACGGAGAAGGTCGCCAAGTAGCCCAAGGTCGTGCCTTCGAAGGCTCAGAAGACCTTGCCCAAGACCAAGATGGACGTTCCCGTCGCCTCTGGGTGAGTGCTCTATCTTTCTGTGTTTCCTCTTCTGACTGATATTTCTGTTTACCGAGTGGATTATGAACTTTTTTAGCCCCGCAACTTCTGCGACTGACATGGATGTTGACAAGGCCACATGGGATGAGGAAACCGATGACGCGGCCACTTCTAGAGTTGGTAAGCCCTTTCCATCTTGAATTTAGTCTGCTGACTGATTTGTTGGTCGACTGAGCTCTTGGGATTGTTTGTGTTGCAGCCCCGCGAGACGTCATTACCCTTCCGGACGATGAAGACGAAGAAGTGCCTCTAAGAGAGAGAAGGAGGAGGCGCAGGGCCTCAAGCGGGAAGGCGACTGAAGGACCGGTGCTTGAGACAGTTGTCGAGCGATCCGGAGATCTGACTCGGACTAGCGTCACTTTCGCCAATCCGCTGTCGACTGACCGTCCATCAGGGTCGACTGCTCAGGCCCCTGCCGCTCCAGTACAACTCCACGCGTTTGATCCCATGGTTGCTTCGACTGCGTTGCCCTCATCACTCTTTGCTATGTACCAGACTCCGGACGATCCTCCGAGTGCTGCCAGGGAGGCTCTTCTCCAGGTGAACCTTGTGATGGAGCAGATGAAAGTGGTGCATGAGGCCAGTCAGGTCGCCTACAACGCCACTACTGCTTTGCAAGCGAACGTCAAGGTTAGTTGATTTCCGACTGATCTTTTGAGTAGTGATAGTTCCGACTGTCGCTTCATTGCCCATACGATGTCCTTGGATGAGTGTTTTTGGAACCTTTAATGTGCATCTATGAGTCTGCATTTCTCATCTGACTGAATAGCTTTTCCACTTGAGTCAACTTGATTGAGTTGAGTGTTTCTCTGAACTAGTGGGGCACGCATAGTGCACCCACTGGGTGTAGTCCTCGAGACCACGGTCGACTGCTGGTAGTTGGTTGGGGTCTGAGAATCTCTTCTTCTTCTTTTTTACTCATGCTGGGCAGACCATGCCGAGTGTAAAACCAAACCAGTGGGGGCACGCTAAGTGCACCCACTGGGTGTAGTCCCCGAGACTACTGTTAAATGTTTGATTCGGCAGTAGTCTTAGAACAACTTTTACTAAGACTAACTTTTGTTTCTATCGACTGACATATCCCTTTTGTTGACTACAGAAGTCTTTTGATCTTGGGGCTCAACTTTCTAAGCTGGACAAAAAGCAGATCAACATCAATCTTGACCTGGAGCTGGCTAAGAAGAACCTCAAGAAGGCCTAGGAAAAAACAACTATCATGGGAGGTAACCACTCGTAACCTTTCATGTTATGATTCTCCCTTTCTTCTTTCTAGTCTCTTTGAACCGAGTGATTCAACTCAAACATATGTGCGTAGTGAAAACCGTCAACTTCAGGCTCGTCTGAAGAATGTTATTTCTTTAGAGAAAATGAAGCAGGCTCTGGAGAAGAAGGACCTCGACCTTGCTGCAGCCCAGAAGGAGGCGTGAGAGAAAATATCGCTTGCGGACAAGAAGCTGGCTTCAGTCGGCAAGTTAGAAGACGAGATCGCGCAGCTGAAGAAAGACAAGGAGAGCTTGACTGATGAAGTGGGGAACCTCAAAGCCTAACCGGGCGAGTTGGAGTCGTATCTGGGGCAGCTTGCTGCGAAGTTGGTCTTAAAGCTTGAAGGTATTTCCTCTTGTTCGACTTATTTGAGGCGTCGATTGACCTGTCTTGTTGAACTGTCGACTCACTATTCTTCCGACTGCGCAAAGCTTTGCCAGGACTTTGAAGCAGAAATTGGGAAGGTCGAGACAGGTCTTGATCCCATAAACTGCCCCGTCAAATACGATGTTGCGATGAATGTGTTATGGCTGGAGTCTCGTTTGGACAGTGCTGTGGACTGCCTTGCTCGACTGAAGGCCGCGATGACACGGGTTGATGCTGAACTCTGGCCTCGGGCGGAACTCTCACAGGATCTCAAGTCTCTGATGACTCGACTGAATCAAATCCCCGGTCGAGTGCAGGAATGGAAGAAGTCATCTGCTCGGTGTGGTGCTGATGTTGCTCTGTCACTGGTCCGAGTGCATTGCAAGGACGTCAAAGAAGACAAGCTAGCGGCCCTCAAGGTTGCCAACATAAAGAAGCTCAATTTCCATTCTTTCATGGACAACTTCCTTGACGCCGCCACTCGCATCGCAGACAACATCGACCTCAATAGCTTCATCGAGCCAGCAAGTCCTCCTCCTGCCAAGTGAACAAACATTATGCCCTACCATTTATTTGCCTCGGGATGCCGAGTGGTTATGTAACCGTTAAACTCTTTCGGGCTTGATGCTCGTGCACTTCTGCCCGTCGTGGTTCCGAACTTTTGAGGGATTTATCTGAACTTTGTTTTCCTTGAATATCTTGGCTCTTGCTCTCATTGCTTTCGAGTGTTTTTCGATCCTGAACTGATTTTTCCTTGACGACGTGCTTAGTCGACACTTTGTTGTCCTTGCCGGTCGAGATGGAGCGCACGTTTGTACTTTTGACGCAGCCCAGACGTGGTGTTCAATCGACACCTCGCCGTCCTTGCGGATCGGGATGGAGCGCACACTGTACTTGTGACGAAGCCCAGACATGGTGTTCAATCGACACCTTGTCGTCCTTGCGGATTGGGATGGAGCGCACATTGTACTTGTGGCATAGCTCAGGGGATCTCTCGTGACTTAAGCGATTACGGGGTCGCGGCTAAGCCCCCGAGTGGGAGGATTGCTCTCCACTCGGAATGTTTTTAACTTAGGCGATTACGGGGTCGCAGCTAAGCCCCTGAGTGGGAGAATTGCTCTCCACTCAGAATGTTTTTAACTTAGGCAATTACGGGGTCGCTGCTAAGCCCCCGAGTGGGAGAATTGCTCTCCAAATTTGGAATGTTTTCAACTTAGCGATTACGGGGTCACAGCTAAGCCCCCGAGTGGGAGGATTGCTCTCCACTCGGAATGCTTTTAACTTAGGCGATTACGGTGTCGCAGCTAAGCCCCCGAGTGGGAGGATTGCTCTCCACTCAGAATGTTTTTAACTTAGGCGATTACGGGGTCACAGCTAAGTCCCCGAGTGGGAGGATTGCTCTCCACTCGGAATGTTTTTAACTTATGCGATTACGGGGTCGTAGCTAAGCCCCCAAGTGGGAGGATTGCTCACCACTCGGAATGTTTTCAACTTAGGCGATTACGGGGTCGCAGCTAAGCCCCCGAGTGGGAGGATTGCTCCCAACTCGGAATGTTTTTAACTTAGGCGATTACGGGGTCGCAGCTAAGCCCCTAAGTGGGAGGATTGCTCTCCACTCAGAATGTTTTCAACTTAGGCGATTACGGGGTCGCAGCTAAGCCCCCGAGTGGGAGGATTGCTCTCCACTCGGAATGTTTTTAGCTTAGGTGATTACGGGGTCGCAGCTAAGCCCCCGAGTGGGAGGATTGCTCTCCACTTGGAATGTTTTTAACTTAGGCGATTACGGGGTCGCAGCTAAGCCCCTGAGTGGGAGGATTGCTCTCCACTCGGAATGTTTTTAACTTAGGCGATTATGGGGTCGCAGCTAAGTCCCGGAGTGGGAGGATTGCTCTCCACTCGGAATTTTTTTAACTTAGGTGATTACGGGGTCACAGCTAAGCCTCCAAGTGGGAGGATTGCTCTCCACTTGGAATATTTTTAACTTAGGCGAATCGGATTCGCAGCTAAGCTACCCACTGGGGGATTTGGACACAGATGATTGTGGGAAACTGATCATTATGATACTAAAAAAATCTTGTCTTTGGAAAGCAAACTGAAATACTTTTATTACAACTCATCAGGTCGAGTGATCTATGTGTAGAAATGGCGGAGTAGCTCTGCGTTCCACGCATGTGGCTCGTCCATCTTCTTGGCTATGTTGTAGATGTGGTAAGCTTCATTTTGAAGCACCTTGGTGATGATGAAGGGGCCTTCCTAGGCCAGTGCAAGCTTGTGAGGCCATTTCTGATCCACTCGGAGTACCAGGTCTCCTTCTTGGAACGCACGACCTCTGATATTTCGGGCATGGAATCGACACAGATCTTGCTGGTAGATGGTCGAACGAATCAAAGCCATCTCGTGCTCCTCTTCCAGGAGATCAATGGCGTCTTCTCGTGTCTGCTCCGCTTCAGCTTCTGTGAATAGTTCCACTCGGGGGGCGTTGTGCAGCAAATCACTAGGAAGTACAGCCTCGGCGCCATACACCTAGAAGAAAGGAGTCCGGCTAGTTGATCGATTCTGTGTTGTTCTCTGCCCCCACAAGACGTATGGCAACTCTGTTACCCAGGCTCCAGTGGCATGCTTGAGGTCACGCATTAGGCGGGGCTTTAATCCTGGGAGGCTCAAACCATTCGCCCTTTCTGCTTGTCCATTCGATTGCGGGTGTGCGACTGATGCGTAGTTGACCCGAGTGCCTTGGGTCGCACAAAACGCCTTAAACACATCAGAATCAAAGTTGGAGCCATTATCGCAGATGTCTCTGTCCCTAGGAACATGATGCTTAGGTGCGAGGTGAAACACAAGCAGGAGATCGAGAAAAGAAATCATAAATGGGAAAGCGGAGCGGGCAATAGGTTTATGACTGAGCACTAGAGCCTGGAATAGCAGGAATGAAGGTTGGGAAATATGCAACCAACTACTTTCGCACCGGGGGGGGGGGGGGTGAGATCCGGAGCAAGGACCCTAAGAATCTGGAAGATATCTCGAGAAAAGGTTTTAGCACCGGTCTCTCATATATGTACTCCAGTTTATCCAATAAAAAAGCTTGCTTGTTGGGATGATGAGGCTCGAGAAAGACTATGAAGTGAAGATGCGCCATTACCGAAACCATTTCTTTGCTTGTCTAGTGGCATTCGATCACAGAAGCCGTTGACAGCAACATAAATCACAACAATTTGTTTTTCAATTGGAAGTGGTTCATATTGTGGTTGTTTGGGCACTTCTGTAAGCCTTGCACCTCTATTGAGTAATGCCTGAGTCGCAGCATCAAGGTCTGACCCAAATTGAGCGAAGGCGGCCACTTCGCGAGCGCGTCGCGGGTGAAAAGGGCCTGAATATTTCCTACCAACAAGCACCCCCACTAACTCACACGTCATTCTTGCATCTCAAATATCATTCTCATGAAGTGTGGTGCAAAGAGAAGATTCTTGTGGAAATCCCTTCTTTCTAGCTTGATCAATTTTTGTAATAATGAAGCTAGTGACATTAAACTTCTGGCTCTTCATTATGAAGTCAACTACATGCCAAGACCCTTTATTCCAAAGCGAGGATTCATGCGTTCTTTCTTCTCAAGAAGACGGAATGATTGCTCGGTACGATATAGATTCTTAGCCAGGGGTTTGGTAGCTTATGCCCCCTAGTTTGCAACATAGAGCAGAAATGGTTGAAATGGCTCCCATTGTGTGTGGGAATTCTTTCAAATGAATGAGGAAGTAGAGTCAGTTTCGTCCATAAACTGGGCCGAAGATCTAATAGAGGTTGACTTACTGGCTTGTGAGTTGCCAGCTCCGTAGTTGATTTCCGAATATATCCTATGTGCTTAACACATTGACGTCGGCGGCTAAGCTTTCTTTCTAATGGTAAGCCGGGGATCTAATAGTCCAGTTCACCCTATCAAACTTGACCTCGATATAGGTTGCTTTTTTTGACAACCTCTCTAAAACGCATACGAGAAAATTGCACTTCACGGCAAAAAAAAAGAGCTTCACTCGGTTGGCCCTCCTAGGCTTCCGCCTACTTTCTCTTCTCTACGAGAAATCATTCTCACAACCAACTTTCCTTCTTCTGAGCAAATAAATGTAGTATTTAGTCCAACCAATCATTGGTGAATCTATGTCTTTCGTGAAAAGTGGAGTATTTGTGCCCAAGATCTTTCTATTCCCTTTAGTAGGTGCCAGAGTTCCGTGAGCCGGAGAAGATCGATAAAGCTTAGAACTTGCTCGTTTGCAGGAGAAGGCGGTGGTATGACTCCATCCGTTAAATGAGCATTTCGTGCCACCTGTTTCACATATAGTCATACTCAATTCGATGGAATTGTTTGATCTTAAAGGGGATCTTCTATAATTTCGCACATAAGGGGTTATTTCTTTGTTTCGTCCAGTCATTAATAACTTGATTATTTTTAGATAATAGTAGATAGAAAGAACGCTCGTAAGGAGTCCTATTGAAACCAAGAAATATAGGCCTGCTTGCCATCCACACCAGAATAGATAGAGTTTTCAGGCATTCTTATTCCGTAAAATAAGTCACTGGTAGGCAAGACTTTCTCTCGAGAGTTAGAGCTTCGAGACGACTTTCGCAGATGTTCAATCTTGCGAGGCGTATGAGCCAGATTTCCTCACACCACAATATAAGTCTTATTCTAAGTAGGATCACCCACATTTATTTACTAAGATTTGCTTTATGAAAGTAAATGACACCAGGATGGTTTCAAAATATCTTTCTGATGATAATAATCAAGAAGGTAGCGTACTCACTCTTCTAGTATAAGCTTGTACAAGCCTTTGCTCCTCTTTGATAGAAGTAGCTCTTTTGTTTGCCAGAATGGCTTGTTAGCAAGAAATGCCTTCTTAGGAAGTGAAGAAGAATACGCCTGCTTGAGAATGCCCTCTTGTTGTTCTCGAAAGATGTAGGGGGGCAGATTTCACTAAGGGACCACCTATCACTAGTCTTCGACCAGAGGGGTTTATTGGACAAAAAGGTCGGGACGCGGGCTCCATTTGGTCCGCTCTCGGCCATTCCACACGCTGCCTAGCAGAGACGTGGTTATCTGAAGTGGATTCTCTTTTTTGTAGTAGATGTCGAACCTGCTGCTCGAGCGGGCTTAGTTGATCATGATTTCTGTTTTCTCTTTCTTTTCCTTTTTGTTTGTTTCGAGAAAGATATCGTCCGATTCTCAGCCTTTCTTCTCCTTCCAGGGCCTATCCGAAAGAGAATCCAGTACCTCTTGGTCCTAAATATCAGAATAGGACACACAACAACGGAATAACAAGAGCAAGACTGCTCCAAACTAAATCACAGTAGAAGTTATGGCCACTCAGGCTGGACCAAAACAACAAGCGGAAGGTCTCCGAAAGTCCTACATTAGCACCAAGCCATCCCCCAAGGGAGGGTATAACGGAGTGTGGTAAAATCCAGTTGCTTGGGTACATGAGGGTGGAATAAAAATCAAAAAGATGACCCCTTCTTTCTTCCTGAGCATTACCGACAAATATTCATTCTTTATACATTAGGTTGGGTTTCAGATGTATATCATTTATTATATGAAACCAAAAAGCAGAAATGACAAGAAAGTACTCGATCTATGTTGAAAGTTTATGTCAGCAAGCAGAGAGATTGCCTAGGGCGAAAGAAAATTAAAAAGATAATAAGAAAATAAGTGTTTCAAGCCTCGCACCCGAGTGCTCTGCTCTCCAAGCTCTGCGCAGGTGTTTTTACATTAAAATCCCCGAATGATTTTATGCTATCAAAGTAGGTGGATTGGTCTGTGGTGCTCACTAAACCTGCTATTGGATGGATGACACTTGGAAATATGGTCCGAATAATTTCGATAGTAGTTCCATGAACAATCCTTTGTGGGATTGGATTACTTTACTTGTTGAAATGCCAGAAAGCGCGAACCAACATCCATGATACGAAAACCAAATAAGAATGAGGAAGAAAAATATATCGTGAGTCTCAAAGTCCTATTAGAACTCCCGCGCTTGCTCCTTTGGAGCCAAATGGATCCGAATTTCGGTAAGATAATACAAGAATCGTATTTGGTTGGGTTCTAACTCTGTTGTTCAGTCTGGCGCGGGTGTGTTGGACTAAATACTACATTTATTTGCTCAGAAGAAGGAAAGTTGGCTGTGAGAATGATTTCTTGTATGTAGTCTTTCCTAGGACCATTCCGACAGGATGCTCAGAGGTGGATGGAGAAAAAGCTCAAAAGGCATACTTCTTGCGCTTTCAGAGGATCTAAATCAGTCTTCATCCTTTCGCTTTTCAAAGCCCCTCGCAATAAATATGTAAATTCGTTTCGCAGAAATTTAGAGATTTTCGATCTCCTCGAAAGAAAATGAGTTCGATCAGCAACACCGGTCTCTGCAGCACTAGGATAAAGACCTTCTTTTTACCCACGATCTCGACGAATTACTTCTGAATAAATTCAGAAATCACATGGAAGAACCATAGCATTTTGCGACGCATTGGTAAATCAACTTTGATTGGAGCCCTCACTTTACTAAGCATAAGCAAAAACGTGGCTGAGAGTAAGCAATCCCCTTTCCTAGTGGTTGAGTCATGATCAGAAATATTGCGAAAGAAAGTGAAATGTCCTATCATCGTCCCAATTTGGGTAATCCACGAGGGTGCAGTTAAGTTACAACATCTTCTATTTCCAAGTCGATAGGCTTCTTTTGATAAAGGAAACTATTCCTCTGCTCGCTATACTCAAACCCTTCCCATTTCCTCAATTCCCGTTGAGAAAACAATCGATTGACCATTTTAGGACCTATTCTTCAGAATATAGAGGTATCGAAGATCTAGAAACAATGCGATGAAACTTCAGACACTGATGATTGTGAGGTTCTGGAAGAGAGACGATGTAGGCTGATTCAAAGTAAACAAAAAACCACCCCTTAAACTCATTTGCTCAACTTTCTTTCCACAACAACTAGAAAAGTGGAGAAAATCTAATAAAGCATGACCTCAGCTGTCCATTTCTTATTCATTCAGGGCGTCCCTAGTGGACTTGGCGGTGCTTCTTTCTCAAACCAGAACAACTCTGAACGTTAGGGAAAATAAGGGAAGACCAACTGAGATAGGGGTTGTCCTTGGTTTTTCCAAGGAAAGCCTAATTTAGCATGTAACGTGAACATGAGCGGACACCCACACAATCTCAATTTGATGAAAAAGTACCATACCATTGTCATTTTTAGGGAGAAAAATAATGGGTCATCCAAAAAGAGACGAGCAGCAGCCCGAGCCTTTGCCAGTTTCCTTAGCTATGTCAGAAGGTAGGGCCTGATTGACAGAAGGTTCAGAAGTAGCACCCTTTTAAACGGTGAGGCCCTCTCTATACACCGGAGCCCTTTCTTTCATCAAAAGGTATTGCGAACTTGTATAGTCCACATTCTTTGGCTCTACCTTATTTTTAGATAATAGTAGATAGAAAGAACGCTCGTAAGGAGTCCTATTGAAACCAAGAAATATAGGCCTGCTTGCCATCCACACAAGAATAGATAGAGTTTTCTGAAGAAATCTTTAGATTTGGCGGCTATAGACTCAAAGGGCACAGACATGCTGCTGGTACTTTTTTTAGCTAACTAAAGTCCAACTTCCTTTGCCGAAAGAGGATGAAACGGATCATGACGTTAGTAGGATCATCGGTCGGGAGTCAAGTCAAGGGAGTGAAGTTGAGGGAAAAGCCAAAGCAGGAGGAAATCGGTACCCCGCGAGGCTGGCGAAGTCGGCACAAGAAGCATCTAATAGATCCTCAATGACAGGAATATTGAATTGATTTTCTGCACTTAACCCGAAAGCAAGTTTGAAAACAAGACGTGCTCTGTGAAGTGATGGAAGTAGTGAAAGCTTTCCTGGCGCTTGGTGAATAATCTTTCTATAGGGACAAATAAAAGCCCAGTTTTGACCTTGCTGCATATAACATCTAGCATTTCATGTGTATGAATGTAACAGCCAATAATCCGGTTTGCAAACCTATCTTTGCCCTCCTCGACTACGGGAGCCCTCCATCATTGCAGTACAATAGACTACTTTAATTCTTTGCATTCCGGAAAGAATGAAATGCATAGGGGACCATCCTTTTTTTTGAGGCATGCTCTTTGATTTACGGATTCACAAGACGTAACTAGACTGCGGAAAGAATAGAATCTTTTACCGCTACATCCGCTGGAGAAGAAAACTCAGCAAAGGAGATTGCTATCCTTTCTCTAGTTGAAGACTAATCTGGATATTCCCGAAGATGCTTGACTTCGAGTTCTTGGAGTGACAACTTTCTTTGTAAACAAGGGGAACCCTTCTTTCTATCCAAAAAAAGGAAGAGAGCACAAAAAAAAAGAATCCAGAAAAAACTCCGCAACTTACGCTCTCATTGCAGCGGCACCTGTTAAAGTGGCGGCAAGAAAAAAAGACCAAAAGGAAGGTTTTTTTAATACCTCTGACGAACCAAACCAAGCTACTCTTAAGAGTTCAGTAGGGTTGAATTTGGATCAGAGATCAGAGATGTTAGGTTTACTGAGTTGACCATGCACCATTGAGCCATCATGCAGAACTAAGCTTGTTCTGATTTAGTAGCAGAAGGGGCACGGAGAAATAAAGAAGTGTGGGGGAGAAGCAGCCGAGATCATTCCCTTCGCTTCCTGGGCCCAAAGCAGTGCTTTGTTTCCTGGCCAAATCAAGGATTTGAGGCTGATTGTCAACAATTTGAAGAAATCCGCAAGTGACTCTAATTTGAATTCACTAGTCGTGTTGAGTTTTTTTTATTTCAATATAACAAATCTGCCAATCTTGATGGATTTTACCATCTAAAGATGGAAGAAGATTCGTTCTCCTACCCATTTCTAAGTTAAGCAAGAGATAACTCATAATTTGATATGCACTGGCACTCGCATCTTGGGTAAAAACGACGCTCGTCAAGCACAGTTTGCTGCGATCGTGCCAGTGGCATCACTGATTGGTTGCGCGGATGTGGTCTCGGCCAAACGAATATTTCACGTAAAGCCGACAAGGGATTTTCTTAATAACTGGGCGCTTTGATTCTTTGGAACAACTCGATCAATCTAGTAATCCGCCACAGGGTAAACCACCGCCTCTCAGGCCTCCCCGACGGGTTCTACCATAGAGGCCAACGATAGACAATAACTCCCCCCGAACACAGCTTACAACTTTCATCGTACTGTGCTCTCTGCTTAGCTTTCTTTCTTCCCATCCCGACCTGTATCACTTGACTTTTAGATTGGCAAACTAATACCAGGTTGATGACTTCACTTCTCTTGGGAACTTGCTTCTTCCTTCACCGAAGTTAGTAGTTAGCTTTTCAAGCGCACTGTATCTATTGTGGATGTTCTTGCGGGAAAGGCCATGTTAGGCCCAATTTGGGAAGCAACATCTGTTGATGAGTGGTTATACAATGGTGGTCCTTATGAGCTAATTGTTCTACACTTCTTACTTGGTGTAGCTTGTTTGAGATATCTACAGAAAAGAGAAACAAACATTCTCAGTTGGTCCACTATTAGCGAGGCCTAAAGTCTTCACTTCATCAGTCTAGGAATAACACTAAAGTACACCCCTCATTACATTCTCGTTTCCCTCAGAGTGGCAGCTTTTCAATATCTAGCTAATCCACTGCATCTTATAAATTGTATAGTTATTCAGAACCTCTTCCTTCGAGCTCCTATGGAAGACCTTGGCCGCGTAGCAGGCAGCTCTACACTTTGAGCCATTGAGGAGGCTCTTGGTCTAGTAGATGGGGAAAGCTGAGATTGGTTCAAGATAAGCTTCATGAGGTGTGGAGCATAGAGATAATTCTTCTTCAAACCTCTCTTCAATTTCTTCTGGGATAGCTTGTTGTGGGGCTTTCCGAAGGGTCGTTCTGAGAGTGGTCTCTTTTCTTTAAGGTTGCATATATTGTCGGAGAAGGGAGGGATCCAGGCCAGGTCGGCGTAAATCCGAATGATTGATGGAAGAAACACCAGACATATCCCATACTTCTCGCTCCCACCGGCCGGCTGATGGAAATAGACTAACTACCGGAGATATTCGTGTTACTTCGTCTGCACTTGTTTGTACACGAATGCGTGAGTTATACCATTACAAAGCTGGAAGGTGGATAACCTTTATAGATCAGGATAACCTTTCACATTTTCCTACAAATAGGATATTTACACCACGACCTAAATATAGCACCTAAGAAGTATGTGAAACTCTATTATATAGTAGTTCAAAAACCTCATTTCATTTGAGAGATAGTGGAATTTCTTCTTTCAACACGTACATCGACGAGGGTGTCGATGACTTGAGTGAGGAATTCATAAATGAAAATGAAGTAGTTAATGGGAGGGCTACCATTATCCTTTTTCTTGTATGTGTTCCTAAGAGAAGTAATTTGTCCTCATGTTTTGAGGTCTCAAGAAAAGGGCGTGGAAACAGATAGAAACTCTTGAATGGAAATTGAAAAGAAATGTAGCCCCAGTTCCTTCGGAAATGGTAAGATTTCTAAGTCCCCAACCCATCTCGTGCTCGTGCTGTACGCGATCGAATCTTGCGGCCGGATAGAGCAATGGAATCACCGAGTCGTATGAAAAGAGGGCTCTTCTTTTTAATCTTAACACAAAGGCTAGCTCCCCTGGGGGTTGTCATATTACAATCATTTTAGCCCCGTTCATCTTCAGCGGAAGGGCAAATATTCGAGTAAATTCACCTTTTTCTATGAAAGCAAGGATTGGGTTGGGTTGCTTATTCGTCATCACGGAGCAACCCAGTACCTTTTCTTAGGCGAGCGACTGAGACGAGAGCTTTCAATTATGCCGTTTTGGTCAAATCCCAGGGCTCTTTCTGATTTGCGAAGGAAAGTGGGTGGATACAAAACCAGTTCATATCACTTGTCTTTCTGGTCTTTCAGAATCTCATCAAATACTAGTAAATGCTTTCGAAGAGAAAATAGAAGCACTAGAGAGCTCAAGTTCACTTCATTCATCACAAGATGCAAATGATGTTAGGGAACGTAGTAATTTCAAAAAAATTCCTACGCGCACGCAAGATCATGGTGATGCATAGCAACGAGAGGGGAGAGTGTTGTCTATGTACCCTCATAGACTGAAAGCGGAAGTGTTAGCACAATGCGGTTGATATAGTCATACGTCTTCACGATCCGACCGATCAAGTACCGAACGCACGACACCTCCGAGTTTAACACACGTTCAACCCGATGATGTCCCTCGAACTCCGATCCAACCGAGTGTTGAGGGAGAGTTTCGTCAGCACGACGGCGTGGTGACGATGATGATGTTCTACCGACGCAGGGCTTCGCCTAAGCACCGCTACAGTATTATCGAGGTGGACTATGGTGGAGGGGGGCACCGCACACAGCTAAAAGATCAAACGATCAATTGTTGAGTCTCTAGGGTGCCCCCTGCCCCCGTATATAAAGGAGCAAGGGGGGGTGCGGCCGGTCAAGGGGAGAGGCACGCCAGGAGGAGTCCTACTCCCACCGGGAGTAGGACTCCCCCCTTTCCTAGTTGGATTAGGACTTGGGAGGGGGGAAAGAGGAGGGAGAGAGGAAGGAAGGGGGGCACCGCCCCCTCTCCTTATCCTATTAGGACTAGGGGGGAGGGGCGCGCGGCCCAGCCCTGGCCGCCTCTCCTCTTCTCCGTAAAGGCCCACTAAGGCCCATTAACCTCCCGGGGGTTCTGGTAACCTCCCGGTACTCCGGTAAAATCCCGATTTCACCCGGAACACTTCCGATATCCAAACATAGGCTTCCAATATATCAATCTTCATGTCTCGACCATTTCGAAACTCCTCGTCATGCCCGTGATCACATCCGGGACTCCGAACAACCTTCGGTACATCAAAATATATAAACGCATAATATAATTGTCATCATAACGTTAAGCGTGCGGACCCTACGGGTTCGAGAACTATGTAGACATGATCGAGACACGTCTCCGGTCAATAACCAATAGCGAAACCTGGATGCTCATATTGGTTCCCACATATTCTATGAAGATCTTTATCGGTCAGACCGCATAACAACATACATTGTTCCCTTTGTCATCGGTATGTTACTTGCCCGAGATTCGATCGTCAGTATCTCAATACCTAGTTCAATATCGTTACCGGCAAGTCTCTTTACTCATTCCGTAATACATCATCCCGCAACTAACTCATTAGTTGCAATGCTTGCAAGGCTTAAGTGATGTGTATTACTGAGAGGGCCCAGAGATACCTCTCCGACAATCGGAGTGACAAATCCTAATCTTGAAATACGCCAACCCAACATGTACCTTTGGAGACACCTGTAGAGCACCTTTATAATCACCCAGTTATGTTGTGACATTTGGTAGCACACAAAGTGTTCCTCCGGTAAACGGGAGTTGCATAACTCATAGTCATAGGAACATGTATAAGTCATGAAGAAAGCAACAGCAACATACTAAACGATCGTGCGCTAAGCTAACGGAATGGGTCATGTCAATCACATCATCCTACTAATGATGTGATCCCGTTAATCAAATGACAACTCATGTCTATGGCTAGGAAACATAACCATCTTTGATTAACGAGCTAGTCAAGAGAGGCATACTAGTGACAATCTGTTTTTCTATGTATTCACACATGTATTATGTTTCCGGTTAATACAATTCTAGCATGAATAATAAACATTTATCATGATATAAGGAAATAAATAATAACTTTATTATTGCCTCTAGGGCATATTTCCTTCAGTCTCCCACTTGCACTAGAGTCAATAATCTAGATTACATAGTAATGATTCTAACACCCATGGAGCCTTGGTGTTGATCATGTTTTGCTCGTGGAAGAGGCTTAGTCAACGGGTCTGCAACATTCAGATCCGTATGTATCTTGCAAATTTCTATGTCTCCCACCTGGACTAGATCCCGGATGGAATTGAAGCATCTCTTGATGTGCTTGGTTCTCTTGTGAAATCTGGATTCCTTCGCCAAGGCAATTGCACCAGTATTGTCACAAAAGATTTTCATTGGACCCGATGCACTAGGTATGACACCTAGATCGGATATGAACTCCTTCATCCAGACTCCTTCATTTGCTGCTTCCGAAGCAGCTATGTACTCCGCTTCACATGTAGATCCCGCCACGACGCTTTGTTTAGAACTGCACCAACTGACAGCTCCACCGTTCAATGTAAACACGTATCCGGTTTGCGATTTAGAATCGTCCGGATCAGTGTCAAAGCTTGCATCAACGTAACCATTTACGATGAGCTCTTTGTCACCTCCATAAACGAGAAACATATCCTTAGTCCTTTTTAGGTATTTCAGGATGTTCTTGACCGCTGTCCAGTGATCCACTCCTGGATTACTTTGGTACCTCCTGCTAGACTTATAGCAAGGCACACATCAGGTCTGGTACACAGCATTGCATACATGATAGAGCCTATGGCTGAAGCATAGGGAACATCTTTCATTTTCTCTCTATCTTCTGCAGTGGTCGGGCATTGAGTCTTACTCAACTTCACACCTTGTAACACAGGCAAGAACCCTTTCTTTGCTTGATCCATTTTGAACTTCTTCAAAACTTTGTCAAGGTATGTGCTTTGTGAAAGTCCAATTAAGCGTCTTGATCTATCTCTATAGATCTTGATGCCCAATATGTAAGCAGCTTCACCGAGGTCTTTCATTGAAAAACTCTTATTCAAGTATCCCTTTATGCTATCCAGAAATTCTATATCATTTCCAATCAGCAATATGTCATCCACATATAATATCAGAAATGCTACAGAGCTCCCACTCACTTTCTTGTAAATACAGGCTTCTCCAAAAGTCTGTACAAAACCAAATGCTTTGATCACACTATCAAAGCGTTTATTACAACTCCGAGAGGCTTGCACCAGTCCATAAATGGATCGCTGGAGCTTGCATCACTTTGTTAGCTCCCTTTGGATTGACAAAACCTTCCGGTTGCATCATATACAACTCTTCTTCTAGAAATCCATTCAGGAATGCAGTTTTGACATCCATTTGCCAAATTTCATAATCATAAAATGCGGCAATTGCTAACATGATTCGGACAGACTTAAGCATCGGTGCGGGTGAGAAGGTCTCACCGTAGTCAATCCCTTGAACTTGTCGAAAACCTTTCGCAACAAGTCGAGTTTTGTAGATAGTAACATTACCGTCAGCGTCGGTCTTCTTCTTGAAGATCCATTTATTCTCAATTGCTTGCCGATCATCGGGCAAGTCAACCAAAGTCCATACTTTGTTCTCATACATGGATCCCATCTCAGATTTCATGGCCTCAAGCCATTTTGCGGAATCTGGGCTCACCATCGCTTCTTCATAGTTCGTAGGTTCATCATGATCCAGTAGCATGACCTCTAGAACAGGATTACCGTACCACTCTAGTGCGGATCTTATTCTGTTTGACCTACGAGGTTCAGTAACAACTTGATCTGAAGTTCCATGATCATCATCATTAACTTCCTCACTAATTGGTGTAGATGTCATAGGAACCGGTTTCTATGATGAACTACTTTCCTATAAGGGAGTAGATACAGTTACCTCATCAAGTTCTACTTTCCTCCCACTCACTTCTTTCGAGAGAAACTCCTTCTCTAGAAAAACTACGAATTTAGCAACAAAAGTCTTGCCTTCGGATTTGTGATAGAAGGTGTACCCAACAGTCTCCTTTGGGTATCCTATGAAGACACATTTCTCCGATTTGGGTTCAAGCTTATCAGGTTGAAGTTTTTTCACATAAGCATCGCATCCCCAAACTTTAAGAAATGACAACTTTGGTTTCTTGCCAAACCACAGTTCATAAGGCGTCATCTCAATGGATTTTGATGGTGTCCTATTTAACGTGAATGCAGCCGTCTCTAAAGCATAACCCCAAAACGATAGCGGCAAATCGGTAAGAGACATCATAGATCACACCATATCAAGTAAAGTACGATTATGATGTTCGGACACACCATTACGCTGTGGTGTTCCGGGTGGCGTGAGTTGCGAAACTATTCCGCATTGTTTCAAATGTAGACCAAACTCGTAACTCAAATATTCTCCTCCATGATCAGATCGTAGAAACCTTATTTTCTTGTTACGATGATTTTCAACTTCACTCTAAAATTCTTTGAACTTTTCAAAAGTTTCAGACTTATGTTTCATTAAGTAGATATACCCATATATGCTTAAATCATCTGTGAAGGTGAGAAAATAACGATGTCCGCCACGAGCCTCAACATTCATCGGACCACATACATCTGTATGTATGATTTCCAACAAATCTTTTGCTCTCTCCAGAGTACCGGGGAACGGCGCTTTAGTCATCTTGCCCATGAGGCACGGTTCACAAGTACCAAGTGATTCATAATCAAGTGGTTCCAAAAGTCCATCAATATGGAGTTTCTTCATGCACTTTACACCGATATGACCTAAACGGCAGTGCCACAAATAAGTTGCACTATCATTATCAACTCTGCATCTTTTGGCTTCAACATTATGAATATGTGTATCACTACTATCGAGATTCAATAAAAATAGACCACTCTTCAAGGGTGCATGACCATAAAAGATATTACTCATATAAATAGAACAACCATTATTCTTTGATTTAAATGAATAACCGTCTCGCATCAAACAAGATCCAGATATAATGTTCATGCTCAACTCTGGCACCAAATAACAATTATTTAGGTCTAAAACTAATCCCGAAGGTAGATGTAGAGGTAGAGTGCTGGCCGCGATCACATCGACTTTGGAACCATTTCCTACGCGCATCGTCACCTCGTCCTTAGCCAATCTTCGTTTAATCTGTAAGCCCTATTTCGAGTTGCAAATATTAGCAATAGAACCAGTATCAAATACCCAGGTGCTACTGCGAGCATTAGTAAGGTACACATCAATAACATGTATATCACATATACCTTTGTTCAGCTTGCCATCCTTCTTATCCGCCAAATACTTGAGGCAGTTCCGCTTCCAGTGACCAGTCTGCTTGTAGTAGAAGCACTCAGTCTCAGGCTTAGGTACAGACTTGGGTTTCTTCTCCTGAGTTCCCCTTCTTATTCCCTTTGCCCTTTTTCTTGAAACTGGTGGTCTTATTGACCATCAACACTTGATGTTCCTTCTTGATTTCTACCTCCGCAGCTTTTAGCATTGTGAAGAGCTCGAGAATCGTCTTATCCATCCCTTGCATGTTATAGTTCATCACGAAGCTCTTGTAGCTTGGTGGTAGTGATTGGAGAATTCTGTCAATGACGCTATCATCCAGAAGATTAACTCCCAGTTGAATCAAGTGATTATTATACCCAGACATCTTGAGTATATGCTCACTGACAGAACTATTCTCCTCCATCTTGCAGCTGTAGAACTTATTGGAGACTTCATATCTCTCAATCCGTGCATTTGCTTGAAATATTAACTTCAACTCCTGGAACATCTCATATGCTCCATGACGTTCAAAACATCGTTGAAGTCCCGGTTCTAAGCCGTAAAACATGGCACACTAAACTATCGAGTAGTCATCAGCTTTGCTCTGCCAGACGTTCACAACATCTGGTGTTGCTCCTGCAGCAGGTTTGGCACCCAGCGGTGCTTCCAGGACGTAATTCTTCTGTGCAACAATGAGGATAATCCTCAAGTTACGGTCCCAGTCCGTGTAATTGCTACCATCATCTTTCAACTTTGCTTTCTCAAGGAACACATTAAAATTCAACGGAACAACAACACAAGCCATGTATCCACAATCAACATAAACAAGCAAGACACTATCAGGTACTAAGTTCATGATAAATTTAAGTTCAATTAATCATATTACTTAAGAACTCCCACTTAGATAGACATCCCTCTAATCCTCTAAGTGATCACGTGACCCAAATCAACTAAACCATGTCCGATCATCACGTGAGATGGAGTAGTTTCAATGGTGAACATCACTATGTTGATCATATATACTATATGATTCATGCTCGACCTTTCGGTCTCCGTGTTCCGAGGCCATATCTGTTATATGCTAGGCTCGTCAAGTTTAACCCGAGTATTCCGCGTGTGCAACTGTTTTGCACCCGTTGCATTTGAACGTAGAGCCTATCACACCCGATCATCACGTGGTGTCTCAGCACGAAGAACTTTCGCAACGGTGCATACTCAGGGAGAACACTTATACTTTGATAATTTAGTGAGGGATCATCTTATAATGCTACCGTCAATCAAAGCAAGATAAGATGCATAAAAGATAAACATCACATGCAATCAATATAAGTGATATGATATGGCCATCATCATCTTGTGCTTGTGATCTCCATCTTCGGAGCACCATCATGATCACCATCATCACCGGCGCAACACCTTGATCTCCATCGTAGCATCGTTGTCGTCTCGCCAATCTTATGCTTCTACGACTATCGCTACAGCTTAGTGATAAAGTAAAGCATTACAGGGCGATTGCATTGCATACAATAAAGCGACAACCATATGGCTCCTACCAGTTGCCGATAACTCGGTTACAAAACATGATCATCTCATACAATAAAATTTATCATCATGTCTTGACCATATCATGTCACAACATGCCCTGCAAAAACAAGTTAGACGTCCTCTACTTTGTTGTTGCAAATTTTACGTGGCTGCTACGGGCTGAGCAAGAACCGTTCTTACCTACGCATCAAAACCACAACGATAGTTTGTCAAGTTGGTGCTGTTTAAACCTTCGCAAGGACCGGGCGTAGCCATACTCGGTTCAACTAAAGTGAGAGAGACAGACACCCGCCGGTCACCTTTAAGCAACTAGTACTCGTGGCAGTGAAACCAGTATCGCGTAAGCGTACGCGTAATGTCGGTCCGGGCCGCTTCATCTCACAATACCGCTGAACCAAAGTATGACATGCTGGTAAGCAGTATGACTTATATTGCCCACAACTCACTTGTGTTCTACTCGTGCATATGACATCTACGCATAAAACCTGGCTCGGATGCCACTGTTGGGGAACGTAGTAATTTCAAAAAAATTCCTATGCACACGCAAGATCATGGTGATGCATAGCAACGAGAGGGGAGAGTTTTGTCTGCGTACCCTCATAGACCGAAAATGGAAGCATTAGCACAACACGGTTGATGTAGTCGTACGTCTTCACGATCCGACCGATCAAGTACCAAACGTACGACACCTCCGAGTTCAGCACACGTTCAGCCCGATGACGTCCCTCGAACTACGATCCAGCCGAGTGTTGAGGGAGAGTTTCATCAGCACGACGGCATGGTGACGATGATGATGTTCTACTGACGCAGGGCTTCGCCTAAGCACTGCTACAGTATTATCGAGGTGGACTATGGTGGAGGGGGGCACCGCACACGGCTAAAAGATCAAACGATCAATTGTTGTGTCTCTAGGGTGCCCCCCTGCCCCTGTATATAAAGGAGAAAGGGGGGTGCGGCCGGCCAAGGGGAGAGGCACGCCGGAAGGAGTCCTACTCCCATTGGGAGTAGGACTCCCCCTTTCCTAGTTGGGTTAGGACTTGGGAGGGGGGAAAGAGGAGGGAGAGAGGAAGGAAGGGGGGGGGGCGCCACCCCCCTCTCCTTGTCCTATTCGGACTAGAGGGGAGGGGCGCATGGCCCAGCACTGGCCGCCTCTCCTCTTCTCCATAAAGGCCCACTAAGGCCCATTAACCTCGCGGGGGGTTCCGGTAACCTCCCGGTACTCCGGTAAAATCCTGAATTCACCCGGAACACTTCCGATATCCAAACATAGGCTTCCAAGATATCAATCTTCATGTCTCGACCATTTCGAGACTCCTCGTCATGCCCGTGATCACATCCGGGACCCCGAACAACCTTCGGTACATCAAATTATATAAACTCATAATATAACTGTCATTGTAACGTTAAGCGTGCGGACCCTATGGGTTTGAGAACTATGTAGACATGATCGAGACACATCTCCGGTCAATAACCAATAGCGGAACCTGGATGCTCATATTGGTTCCCACATATTCTATGAAGATCTTTATCGGTCAGACCGCATAACAACATACGTTGTTCCCTTTGTCATCGGTATGTTACTTGCCCGAGATTCGATCGTCTGTATCTCAATATCTAGTTCAATCTTGTTACCGGCAAGTCTCTTTACTCGTTCCGTAATACATCATCCCCCAACTAACTCATTAGTTGCAATGCTTGCAAGGCTTAAGTGTTGGGTATTACCGAGAGGGCCCAGAGATACCTCTCCGACGATCGGAGTGACAAATCCTAATCTCGAAATACGCCAACCCAACATGTACCTTCGGAGACACCTGTAGAGCACCTTTATAATCACCCAGTTATGTTGTGATATTTGGTAGCACACAGAGTGTTCCTCCGGTAAATGGGAGTTGCATAATCTCATAGTCATAGGAACATGTATAAGTCATGAAGAAAGCAACAACAACATACTAAACGATCGTGTGCTAAGCTAACGGAATGGGTTATGTCAATCACATCATTCTACTAATGATGTGATCCCGTTAATCAAATGACAACTCATGTCTATGGCTAGGAAACATAACCATCTTTGATTAACGAGCTAGTCAAGTAGAGGCATACTAGTGACAATCTGTTTGTCTATGTATTCACACATGTATTATGTTTCCGGTTAATACAATTCTAGCATGAATAATAAACATTTATCATGATATAAGGACATAAATAATAACTTTATTATTGCCTCTAGGGCATATTTCCTTCAAATGATGTGAAACCAGATCTGCCTTTTTCAGCTAAGCCGATTCCAATGATCAGATGGACAATACTTGCTTAAACCTAGCACCCTATTGCCTTGCTTTTCCTCCATCATGTGTCCAGATACCGGTGCATCCCTTGCCGTTTCCCCATCGGCTGAAGTTGGATCAAAGTCCCCGAACGCAAATGCTCATTATAGAAAGAACTAGGCCTGCTGTCTATTTATGAGAAATGCTATGTTATGTTTTTCCGCCCGGTGAGTAGATACGAATTGAGGTATTGATCTGTTTTGCTACCAGGAGGGGGGTTCGGGTACACGCCAGCTCTTTCTCATATAGCTAAAAAAACAAGTGATTTTGTCTTGTCAAAGTAAAATACTTGGGGCAATCTACTCATATCAAGCGGGTCTTAGCGGAGTCCAATTTATCAAAGTTTCATTATGACCTTTATTTTGGTTAGGGGCAAACAAGAAAGGGCGAATACGGGAGTTTTATTGTCTTTCTGGGCAACTTACCCAAGTCGTTCCACAAGAGATAAAAATACTAGAATATGATTTTCTCCATTCAGAGATTTATATTCTTTCTCCTTATTTTTGAAAATAAGTTTTTAAGCAAGTGAGCAAGCCATACCATTCATCCTCCACCTCCTCGTCCATGAAGTCCGTTGACTTCCTTTTTCCGGTAAAGGCAGCATATGCCCTAAGAGCCTATTTTTCCACATCAAGAGGAAAGTCCCACACACAACCCCAAAAGAATAAACTGGATGGACCCCTATTCGTGCCTTTTTCCTTCATTCATTTTGCGGTAGCTTACGCGTTAGAAAAAGAGAACCTTTCCGGCCCAGAAGATCGCTGCTTCGCTTCGATATTCTGTACACCCTGTTCGTGCTGCGGAACGCAGAAAATCCGCCTTCCTTGGAAAAAAAATCCTGGTTCTGGTAGCTTAGCTGGTTAGAGCAAAACAAGCAACGGATTGAGCAACTAGCGCGAAAGCCGTTGCGCATTAGCGCATCCATTTTCTTGCTGGACATGCATTGCAACGAGGTCTCAATGAAAAACATTTCAAAAAGGAAGCTGATTGGAAGTACATCGTGAACTATGTTATCAAATTCGATCCCCGCCTTCAGCAGGAGTTTCCGGAATACATGGGAGAAGGTGTATGCCTAAGAGAGAATTCACTCTATTTTAGAGCATCTACTCGACCGAAATGGGAGAAGTTTGAGAAAGACAGAGATGAGAAGAATTTTGTGAAGGGTGTGCGCACCCGTTCGCCACTTTGTTCTCAACTATTCCGATTCCAGTAAACGGAGGCCGTTAGGTCAAAGCCGTAGCACGCGCCCTGTAGTTTTGAAGCAGGGCGAGACAACTTTAGCTAGGAGCCTCTTTTCCTTCTGCCCAGCTCCCCGAAAACAAAGTTCGACATGGGCCCATCTCATGATACAAGTTACCCTGGATTTCTTTCTATTCCTATCTCGCTGGGCAATTCTAGTTTTTGTTATGATGATCTCATGGATAGTAGTATTGAGTTCTATAAACAGATTGATAGTAGGTTTTAAGCTTAGCCCTTGCTATGATTCAATTTGTTAGAGTCTAGTGGCACCCTTTAAAGTAGTCTAGCTGGATTGCTGCTGAATAGGTTGATGGGTCAGGGCAGATTGATGGGGAAAGAACCCTTCCCATAACTGGCCTTACTCAAACTTACGGAATGCTAATTTGACCTAAATTTCCAGATAACTGCTGACTTTCTTTGCTAGCTCACTTGAAACTTTGTCTTCAGGAGGAAAGCTTGCTTGAGTACCTTACTTGAAAACAAACCGCTTGAGCTGCGAGTTTTTCTTTGGCCAAAAGGTACTTCGAACTTGGAACGAGCATGAAGAGATTAATGAGACTTCTTTCTCTTTTGAGTTTTTCTGGCGGACCTGCCGCGCAAGATCTTTGGTCTTCCCCTGGAACCGATGAAAAAAAGTGGATCGCTTCTTATGTACTCACTCAGAATGATTCTATCTATCTATAGTTCATGGCCTATGATAATGCTGTGAGGAACTCCATATCTGAATATCAACTCCTTGATGAAACTGACAGCAGTGCTTGCACCAAGGTTCTTGATGGGCCTAGCTTCAATCCATTTAGTGAACTTGTCGACTGCTACAAGCAAATGTGTGAAACCACTCGCACCGGTTTTGAAGGGGCCGACCATGTCCAACCCCCAGACTGCAAATGACCAGATGAGCGGAATAGTCTTCAAGGCAGACGTGGGTTTGTGGGACATGTTGGAGTAGAACTGGCAGCCTGCACACTTGTCGACTATATCCTTTGCCATTTCGTTTGCTCGAGGCCAATAGAATCCTGCTCGGTATGCTTTGACCATGATGGTCCGAGAGGACGCATGGTGACCACAGGTCCCCGAGTGGATATCATTTAAGATCATTCAACCTTCTTCTGGAGTGATGCAGCGCATGGTGACACTTTCTCTGTAAAGCTGTCCTTTCATCACTGTAAAGGCTTTGGATCGATGGACTATCTGGCGGGCTTCATCTTCCGGGAGCTCCTTCCTGAGAATGCATGCAATGTATGGCACTGTCCAGTCGGGTGTGATCACCAAGACTTCCATGATCAAGTCGACCACAGCTGGAATCTCAATCTCAGTCGGGTTGGTTGAACTTATCGGTTGCGGGGGCTCTTCCTTGAAGGGATCCTCTTGTACTGACGGGGTATGGAGATGCTCCAAGAACACATTGCTGGGAACAGGCTTTCGAGTGGAACCTATCTTCGCCAAATCATCAGCCGCTTGATTCTTGAGTCGAGGTATGTGGTGGAGCTCTAACCCCTCAAACTTCTTCTCTAGCTTTCTCACTGTGTTTCAATAACCAGTCATTGCGGGACTCCTGACATCCCATTCCTTCATTACTTGATTGACCACTAAATCTGAGTCGCCGTAGACCATCAAGCACCGGACGCTGAGTGAGATGGCCATACGCAACCCATACAATAGTGCCTCATATTCAGCTTCATTGTTAGAAGAATCAAAGTGAATCTGGAGGACATAACTGAGCTTGTCTCCTCGCGGGGACACTAAGACCGCTCCTGCGCCAGAGCCATTTAACATCTTGGACCCATCAAAGAACATGGTCCAATGTTCCGACTGGACTTGAGTCGGCTGTTGTTGTTCTGTCCACTCTGCGAGGAAATCTGCAATTGCTTGAGACTTGACGGCCTTCTTTGCCTCAAACTTGACATCCAATGGAAGAAGTTCAATCACCCACTTTACCACTCGACTAGTTGCATCTCTGTTGTTCAGAATCTCTGATAATGGAGCATCGCTGACGACTGAAACTGAATGATCAGAGAAATAATGTGCAACCTTCTTCATGGTTAAGTAGATCCCATAAACAAGCTTCTGATAATGAGGGTATCTCTACTTGGACGGGGTCAAGACCTCTGAAATGTAAGACTGGGCGCTGAACTTTGAAGGTTTTGCCTTCTTCTTCCCGCTCGACCGTGAGCACTGTGCTGACAACTTGTCATGTGGCTGCGATGTAAAGCAAAATAGGCTCTTTACTGACTGGAGCAGCAAGCACCGTCTGGGTGGAAACCAGGGCTTTGAGCTCTTCGAATGCTGCTTCGGCTTCGTCATTCCACTCGAACTTGTCAAACTTCTTCATCAGTCGGTAAAGAGGCAATGCCTTTTCACCGAGGTGTGAGATGAATCGACTCAGTGCAGCCAAACAACCAGTAAGCTTCTGAACATCATGCACTCGCACTGGGCGCTTCCTTCGGAGGATTGTGCCAATCATCTCTAGATTTGCGTCGATTCCTTGTTCAGAAATGAGAAAACCGAGTAATTTTCTGTCTGGGACTCCGAATGTGCATTTTGATGGATTGAGCTTGATATCATACCTTCTTAGGTTGGCAAAGGTTTCAACGAGGTCAGTCAGTAGGTTGGAACCTTTGCGTGACTTAACCACTATGTCGTCCATGTATGCTTCCACATTCCGACTGATCTGAGTGAGAAGGCACTTCTGAATCTTGCGCATGAATGTGGCACTAGCATTCTTGAGGCCGAAGGGCATGGTAACATAACAAAAACACATGAATGGGGTGATGAAAGCAGTCTTGATCTCGTCAGGTCCAAACAGTCGGATCTGATGGTACCCGGAATAGGTGTCCAAGAAGGACAGTCGCTCGCACCCCGCAGTTGAGTCGACTATCTAGTCGATGCGGGGCAGAGGAAAATGATCTTTCGCGCATGCCTGATTGATGTGCTTGAAGTCAATACACATTCGAAGTGATTTGTCTTTCTTGGGAACCATAACGACATTGGCGAGCCACTCGGAGTGGTATATCTCGTGGATGAACTCGGCGGCCAGAAGCCGAGCCACCTCCTCACCAATTGCCTTCCTCTTCTCCGTGGTGGACCGACGAAGATGCTCTTTGACATGTTTTGCTTTTGGGTCAACTCGCAAATGGTGCTCAGCCAGTTCTCTGGGTACACCCGGCATGTCAGATGGCTTCCATGCGAAGATGTCCCAGTTCTCACGGAGGGACTGGATGAGCGCGTCTTCCTATTTGCTGTCGAGTGTCATTGAGATGTGGGTCGGAGCGGCATTGGGATCGGTCGGGTGGATGTGAACCAGCTTGGTCTCCCTAGCCAACTGGAATGCGGACTCCGAGGTAGGCCTCTTAGCACGCAGCAAATCACTCGGATCTGCTGTCTTGTGATACTCTTGGAATTCCACAACTGCCATCTGCTCATCTACTATCTTTGCACTATCCTGAAGACAATCTTCTGTTTTTTCTGGTTACCGGAGACTGTTATCACGCCTTTGGGGCCAGGCATCTTCATCTTGAGGTACACATAACATGGTCGAGCCATGAAACTAGCATAGACAGGTCTGCCCAGAATGGCATGATAAGCACTCTAGAAATCCACAACCTCAAACGTCAACTTTTCTTTGCGGTAATTCTTCTCATCGCTGAAAACCACATCAAGAGCAATCTGGCCGAGTGAATCGGCTTTCTTTCCTGGGATAACTCCATGGAACCTCATGTTGCTCTCGCTGAGTTCGGACATTAGAATGCCCATTCCCTTAAGAGCTTCGGCGTACAGGATATTGAGGCCACTGCCACCATCCATTAGATCTTTGGTCAGTTGAGTGCCCCCGACGACTGGGTCAACCACTAGCGCCTGCCACCAAGGGGTAGCTACTCACGGCGGGTGGTCTGACTGGTCGAATGTGATAGGAGTTTTTGACCACTTCAGATATTTCGGCGTTGCCAGAGCAACCATGTTCACCTCTCTGTTAATGACTTTCAGTTGACTTCTGCTCTCGATGTCAGCAAAAATCACCAGGTGGCATTAACATGGGGATATCCTTCTTCCTCTTCTTCCTTGTCCTCTTCCTTATTAGAATCTTTGTCCTTCTCGCTAGGCTGACCCTTCTTCTGGAAGCTCTAGATCAGGAGTCGACACTATCGAGTGGTATGTTTGGGGAGGATCAGATTCCCCTCTTCATCTTTCTTGGTGTGAATATGACACGACAAATCCATCACGTCATTTCCATCTTGATCTTTTACTTTCTTGGGGTTCTAGGGCCCTTTGGGTTTCCCTTTGAACTTTCCTTGATTCAACACTGCTACCTCGGCAGGTCCTGCTGCCTCAGCCTTTCGCTTCTGCTTCCGACTGGAATTTCCTCCTCTGGCATCCTGGGCGACTGTTTTATGCTTACCACTCTGGAGTCAGTCTTCCTCTTCGTCGTTAGCGTACTTGGTGGCAATCTCCATCATCCGAGTCAAAGTCATATCTCCTGTCCGACCGAACTTCAGATTGAGCTCTCTATAGCGAACGCCTTCCTTGAAGGCACAGACTGCTTGGTGATCTGACACATTCTCCACCGTGTGGTGCAGAGTGGTCCATCTCTGGATATAGTCTCTCAAGGTTTCATTCGGTTTTTGTACACAATGCTGCAACTCTGATAGATCGACAGGCCTCTTGTAGGTACCCTCGAATGTTCTGGTAAACACTCGGGCTAACTCATCCCAACTCAAAATGCTCCCAGGGGCCAACTGATTCAGCGAAGCTCTGGCAGAACCTTCAAGCATCAGAGGGAGGTGCTTCATGGCCACGTCATCGCCGCCGCTGCCACCGATGTGCACAGCCACTCGGTAATCTTCAAGCCAAGTGTCGGGCTTCGACTCTCCCGTGAACTTGCCGACACCAGTTGCCAATCTGAAGTTGTGGGGGATCTCAGCGGCCCTGATGGCCCTTCCGAAACACTCGAGGCCAGACACATGGACCCTGCTTCCACTGGGCCTGTCTCTGTCTATCCCTTCTCTGTATGCTCTGTTCCGGTCGACCAAGCCCTGAACAAGGACTGACCTTGCATCGAACCCATGCTCTCTTGGGTAGACTGGAACTCTGCGGTCATTACCGTGTGGACGCCTATCGTCATACCGCCAGTGTGCGTACGACCCGCCCCTCGGAGGGGGCAAAGTAGTTGTCGCGGGCGAACTCACGATCATCATTTCCATGAACTCTTCCTAAGTGCCAATCCAAGCGGTGCTCGCGATCCCTTTGCCTCAACGGTGACCTAGGACTGTGTGCCGACTGAACGATATCCGCCATTACCGACCGACTGTGAATTCTGTTCCGCGACTGGGACACAGCGGAGTTCTGATCTCCTGCTGCCCGGAGCAAAGCTTTGATATGCTCTAAGCCCCTTCCTACCTCAGAGTAAGACGTCTGAATGGACTCTGCAATACGGGCAGCAGCTGCGAGATTCTGAATCGGCATACATAATAGCTGAGTTTTCGGTGGAAACAGTTGTCGTGAACATCGACTGGATCCGGGGATCAATCGACAAGCACGCTCATCGAGAGAATGTTGGAGATTCTCCAAACGAGTGCGCTCAGCCAACGTGGCCAGGCGCACGTCTTCCAAAGCCTGAGCCTCTGCTGTTTCCCCTATGATGGGGGTATGGAGAGCCTCCTCATTGCAGCGACGCAGCTCCTCCCTCTGCTGTGAACTGAGAGGTTGGGGCTGGTGCTCCTCATGGCTGAGCGACGTACCGTCGCCGTCCCTGTTCTTGCCGCTGCGACGGAAACCGGGCGGGCCGCGATGAGAGTCGACCATGAGGACCTCCCCCGCGGGGTCACAACTCCCGCTCTCGGAAAGTGTGTCTGCTAAGTCAGTCGACAGGTCGACTGGATCACAGTGATATACATCGGGCTCGGTCGCCGCGACCTGGGGGGTGAATGTCTGCCGAGCCACTGCGTGCTTCACCCACCGCTGGAGCCATGACAGACCCGATCGCTTGCAGCGGCGTCCAGCGGAGTGAGAGATTGACACGGGCATCGACTGGTACGGGGTCGACAGCTGCCGGAGGAGGATGCCATAGGCACTCGCACGGAAGTGTGACGAACCTCGGATCGGCAGTGCCTCAACATCGGGGGGGGGGGCTCCTGGAGCCAGGCCGAGTCGTCGGCGACGAAAGTGAGCGCGCCGAGTCGGAACTCGCGGCCCATGATCAAACTGCCTCCGGAAACCATGTTGATGAAGACTGAAGAAAATGCAACCTCGCCGGAAGTCGCTAAGATGCTTTGCCCCATGGGGGGCGCCAACTGTCGTGGTACTAAGACTGACAGTAAGATAGGGGGTACGTATGAGGAGGCAAGGTCCTAGCTATGGTGAGGTTGTATGCAAGTGTTTACGAGTTCAGGCCCCTCTCGGAGGAGGTAAAAGCCCTACGTCTCGGTGCCCGGAGGCGGTCGACTGGATTATATTATGTGTGTGTGTGTGTGTGTGTGTGTGTGTGTGTTATAGGGGGATGCGAACCCTTGTGCCAGAGGAGGGGGGTGGCTTATATAGAGTGCGCTAGGACCCCAGCCGTCCCCCGTTACAGAGAGTTCAGTGTACATAAAGAGAGGGCGTTACTGATAACGCCAACTATAAAGTGCTATTAATACCTTTGAAGACTATGGAGTGAACGCTTGACCATTGTTGTCCTGTGCGACTCTTGGTCTTCATAGGTCGAGTGGTTTCTTGTATGGTCAAGTGATATCGGGAAGGAGGGGTACCCGAGTGATATGACTAGTCAAGTGGATTGCACTCGACGTCTTCAATTGGTATTCTCTGCTGTCTCTGGGGTGCCTTTGCTTCTAGGGTAGTGACCTTAGGTAGGGTGTATAGGTCAGGACTATGACCCTACCCTAGGTCTATATCCTCATCAACCACCCCGTTTCAAAATCCTAGATCCGCTAATGCTAGGTAGCACACTCTGCCTCACCAGTTCCTTGCTAGAGTTGTTTAGCAAGTGATCCCCTTACCCTGTTGTTTATAGTTTTATCTATTCCACTGGCTATCAGATCTTTTGTAGAGTTTCCTTCGTTTACTACAGGTGACTTTCCCTCGAAGCAGAGACTTGGTGACTCCTATGGCATCATCCTTGTACATGCCGGGGGCTAGTTTTTCAGCGGCTGCTAGGGATGCGAGGGATGACAATCTAGAAGAGATGTTGAAGCACCTCAATCTGAAGGATGACGAGCTTGATGATGTGGATATTGGCAAGGAGGAAGTGGAGAACTTTGAGAAGGATGTGAGATGGCTGGTGGTCGGGTGCCTCAATACCAACCAACCATTCAGTGATAGTGCTATGTTTGAGACTCTGAATTTTGTGTGTTATTGGCTCAAACACAAAGTATCGGGAAGCCGGTGAAAATTTATTCATATTCCAAATGTTTTGTTTTGACGATTGACAGAAGGTGTTGCATGGAGGTCCTTAGATCTTCAAGGGACATGGACTCATTGTGGAGGAGTATGATGGATGCATTGATCCATAAACAGAAACTTTATTCACATGGACAAATTTTCAAAATTTTAGCATGTGTGCTAGGAAAACATGTTCATAACAGGAACTTGCTTTTAGAAAGAAAATTATTTTCAAGTTATTCATCGAACTGTGTTCATGTGAGATCTAGTTTCTAAGATCTCATCGCAACAAACAAACCAGTAAAGTGGGTACTTACTTGGATGCATGCACGATTTAGAAGCAAAGTTTTTTTTTTGCAATTTTAGGAAATAGGTTTGCATGGGAATGATGTCATCTTTTATGTGTGTGTGTGTGGGGGGGGGGGGGGGTATGTTGCATCATGCAGATCAGTGCGTCTAGGTGTGTCCGTGAAGTAAAAAGCATGTGTGCATTATTCAACATTTGGTTATTTTTAACAAAGTACAGATGTAGATGCTATGTACGAACATACACCCTCTTGACAAAAACAGGCAGTAGTAGATTGTTATCCACCTTGATATGTCTCCAACGTATCTATAATTTTTGATTGTTCCATGTTGTTATATTATCATTCTTGAATGTTTCACAATCATTTTAGAGCAACTTTATATCATTTTTGAGACTAACCTATTGGCATAGTGCCTAGTGCCAGTTGTTGTTGTTTGCTTGTTTTTTACTTCGCAGAAAATCAATACCAAACGGAGTCCAAACGCAGCAAAACTTTTTGGAGATTTTTTCAAGACAAGAAGACACCTATTAGACAAGAAGACACCTACCAGAGGGGGGCTCCGAGGGAAGCACAACCCACCAGGGCGCGCCTGGGGGCCCAGGTGCACCCGGGTTGGTTGTGCCCACCTTAGTGGCCTCCCGCATCGCCTCTTTGCTCTATAAATACCCCAATATTCCAGAAACCCTACGGGAATCGATGAAAATCAATTCCAGCCGCCGCAAGTTCTAGAACCACCAGATCCAATCAGACACCATCACGGAGGGGTTCATCATCCTCATTGGTGCCTCTCCGATGATGCGCGAGTAGTTCATTGTAGACCTACGGGTCCATAGTTAGTAGCTAGATGGCTTCCTCCACTACAAAAAAGACACATCCATGACATTTTGGGCCGAACGATTTTTTTGGTCATGCTTCTGACACTTCTATGACGATAATTGTGACAAAACCTGATATCATCATAGATGTGGTGGGCTCCTAGTTCTATGACAAAAAATCATGACAGAAAATGAGCTTTTCGTCCTGGGCGGGCTGGAGATGCAGCTGCATGACATTCTTTGGGCCATCCATGACGAAAAAAATTGTGGTAGAAGCAAGGACGAGGAAAATATCGGGGAGTTCCCGGTTACGGTGGGTGGTCAGGGACGAGCGATGCACAGAGGGATTGCACATTTCTCTCATACATGTACGTGCGTGGGTGCGAGGCGTTGGGCTCTAACTGAACCCGAGCGAGGCGTTCACCTACTAAACCCGAGCGATTGCACTACAGGCTACATGTTACTGAACCCGAGCGATCGATCGATCTGGCTGTTAACTGAACCCGGTCGAGCGATTCCTTCGCTACTGCTGCTAACTGAAGCCAATCGAACCTGCTTCCTCTTGATGAACAGTGAGCGGTGTTGGGGGTTGGATGAACAGTTCCCGGTGGGGGTTGGATGAACAAGACCCTGTGGTAGTAGAGGCCTTTGCCGCTGGATGAACAAGACCCCGATCGAGCTAGTTGGGGGTGGATGAACAGGACCCCATGGAGGGCTAGTTGAATAGTAGCCGGTGGAGGGCTGGATGAATAGTAGTTCGTGGAGGGGTGGTTGAACATTAGCCAGTGGAGGAGTGGTGGAGGCTGGATGAACAGGAGCCCATGGATGAATAGTAGCTAGTGGAGGCAGAAGGGAGATGCCGTGGATGAACAGTAGCCCGTGGGGGCTGGAGCGAGGCAATAGACGATGGATGAACAGTAGCCCGTGGGGGCTGGAGCGAGGCAATAGATGATGGATGAATAGTAGCCTGTGGAGTCCCATTTTGTGGTACGCCATACCCCTCCCGATGAACAGGACCCCCGTTTCAACCGTTGGAGGTTGAAGAGAAGTCCGTTTCCTCCATTTTGCGGTATGCCACACCCCTCCCAATCAACAGGACCCTGTTTCGACCGTAGGATGTCGAAGAGAAGTCTGTTTCCTTCGTTTTGCGGTACGCCCGACCCCTCCTGGTGAACAGGATCCCGTTTCGATTGTAGGCGGTCGAACAGAAGGCCATTTCCCCAGTTCTGCGGTACGCCAGGCCTCGTCTCGGCTATTCCGTCCAAGATGCTTGGCTCCCGATGAACACAATGCATATCGTTGCCTCCCGATGAACACGATGTAGTTTCTTCGTTCCAACCCAGCCGGTTGGCTGCCGACGAACAAGACGTCCTCGCTGCTCTCCGCCGTCTCTTCATGTACACGAGCCCTGGTCGTACGTATGCGAGAGTAGGCGTTCGAGACCCCGCTTGTATGTATGTACGTGACCGTATTTACTTTCTTGCACCCTGGATGTACATACGTGTACACGATATTGACGGGACTACGTGACATGCTACGTCCGCGCCTCTACTATGACACGTGCCCTTCCTTACTCGGTCACGGTTCATTGCTGCAGCCTGCAGACAGACCGATCGACCAGTATGTATGTACATGTTCGCGACCAAAATGATAATGCTACATATGCTTCAACCAGGTGGGTCCTGACTGCCAAGGAGGATAAGGAGGCACTTCCTTGAGTGTGAAGATATAGCTAGTGGGTCCCAGCTATCAGGGGGAGAATCATATTTTTCACCCGTAATATTGATGCACTTCCTTCCATGCGAAGATGTAGCTGGTGGGTCCCAACAGTCAGGGGGAAAGGTTTTTTACGAAATATGGTGGCCCGTCTGGTGGGTCCCTGCTGTCAGGTGGAGGGATCATCATATTGCGTGTAATAAGGAGGCACTTCCTTGCTGCGGCCGTGGACCCAGCCGTCAGCCTCTCCACGTACAGTACTCTTCCGATGGAAGTCGTTCCATGACCACATTGACCACGCCGCACCGAGAGCACCAAGGCGGTGGATGATGGTGAGCCTAGGAAGGGAATGACGCGGAGTTGGGGAAGACGCGGCAGTGGATGCCCACGCAGAGAGGAGTATGAGGGACGACTGGTTTGGCTTTGGTGCGAGGCTGTCGTCGCCGTAGAATAACAAGGGTTGCGGGTGAGTAGAGGGATGTCCTGGCCAGAGGTTGGAGTAGGTTGGCGCGGTCAGGCCTGCGCGACAGCAGAGCCTACTACGAGAGGCAGGAGCAGGCGACACGACCGGCGCTGGTTTGGGCGTCTAGAGCAAGGAGACCAGAGGTTGAAGAAGCACTACGGCCATTGGATGGATATCGTACGGTCACTGGAGCTAGAATCGTTCATATTGACTAAGTTGACAAAGCCCTCCGTCCGCGTCAACTTAGTAGGCCCACAACTCAGCCTCCAACTATAGTGGGTCCCAGATAGCAGGGGGAGTATTCATTTTTTGTGCGTAATAAGGAGGCACTTCCTTCCGTGCAAAGATATAGCTAGTGGGTCTGAGCTGTCAGGGGGAGGAATGTTTTTTTCGTGAAATACCGAGGCCCTTCTGGTGTGTCCCTACTGTCAAGCGGAGGAATCATTATTTTGCGCATAATAAGGAGGCACTTGCTTGTGTGGGTCCCTATTGTCAGCCTCTCCACTTACATCGCTCTTCTGATGGCTGTTGTTTGTTGACCATGTTGACCACGCCGCACCGAGAGCACAAACACAATGGACGAGGGCGAGGCCCAGGAAGGGAACGACCTAGAGCCGGCGAAGACACAACAACGGTTTCCCATGCTGAGGGGAGTACGAGCGCTGACTGGTTGCTACCTCTTGAGCATGCGTTGGTTTTTCCTTGGTGATGCAGCAAAGTAGCGTAAGTATTTCCCTCAGTTTTTGAGAACCAAGGTATCAATCCAGTAGGAGGCTCCTCACAAGTCCCTCGCACCTACACAAACAAACAAGAACCTCGCAACCAACGCGATAAAGGGGTTGTCAATCCCTTCATGACCACTTGCGAAAGTGAGATCTGATAGAGATAATATGATAAGATAAATATTGTTGGTATTTTTATGATATAGATTGAAAAGTAAAGATTGCAAAATAAAGTAGATTGGAAACTTATATGATAGAGAATAGACCCGGGGCCATGGGTTTCACTAGTGGCTTCTCTCAAGATAGCATAATTATTACGATGGGTGAACAAATTACTGTCAAGCAATTGATAGAAAAGTGCATAGTTATGAGAATATCTAGGCATGATCATGTATATAGGCATCACGTCCGCAACAAGTAGACCGACTCCTGCCTGCATCTACTACTATTACTCCACACATTGACCGCTATCCAGCATGCATCTAGAGTATTAAGTTCATAAGAACAGAGTAACGCATTAAGCAAGATGACATGATGTAGAGGGATAAACTCAAGCAATATGATATAAACCCCATCTTTTTATCCTCGAAGGCAACAATACAATACGTGCCTTGCTGCCCATGCTGTCACTGGGAAAGTACACCGCAAGATTGAACCCAAAGCAAGAAAGATCAATCTAGTAGGCCAAACCAAACTGATAATTCGAAGAGACTTGCAAAGATAACCAATCATACATAAAAGAATTCAGAGGAGATTCAAATATTTCTCATAGATAAACTTGATCATAAACCCACAATTCATCGGATCTCGACAAACACACCACAAAAAGAGTTACATCGAATAGATATCCAAAAAGATCGAGGAGAACTTTGTATTGAGATTCAAAGAGAGAGAAGAAGCCATCTAGCTAATAACTATGGACCCGAAGGTCTATGGTAAACTACTCAAAACTCATCGGAGAGGCCTTGGTGATGATTTAGAGGCCCTCCATGATCGATTCCCCCTCCGGCGGAGCGCCAGAAAAGGCTCCAAGATGGGATCTCACGGGTACAGAAGGTTGCGGCGGTGGAAATAGTTTTTTGTGGTGCTCCTGGATGGTTTCGGGGTATGTAGATATATATAGGCGAAGGAGGTAGGTCAGGGGAGCCACGAGGCAGGCCCCCCCTGGGGCGTGCCCTACACCCTCCTGGCCGCCTCGGCTGCTTCTTGGCGTCCACTCCAAGTCTCCTGGATTGCGTTTGTTCCAAAAAGATCGCTCCCGAAGGTTTCATTCTGTTTGGACTCCATTTGATATTCCTTTTCTGCGAAACACTGAAATAGACAAAAAAACAGCAATTCAGGCTTGGCCTCCGGTTAGTAGGTTAGTCCCAAAAATGATATAGAAGTGTATAGTAAAGCCCATAAACATCCAAAATGGGTAATATAATAACATGGAACAATAAAAAACTATAGATATGTTGGAGACGTATCAAGCATCCCCAAGCTTAATTCCTGCTCGTCCTCGAGTAGGTAAATTATAAAAAAGCTTAATTCCTGCTCGTCCTCGAGTAGGTAAATGATAAAAACATAATTTTTGATGTGGAATGCTACCTAGCATATTTCTCAATGTATTTTTCTTTATTGTGGCATGAATGTTCAGATCCAAATGGTTCAAGATAATAGTTCATATTGACATGAAAACAATAATACTTTAAGCATACTAACAAAGAAATCATGTCTTCTCAAAATAACATGGCTAAAGAAAGCTATCCCTACGAAATCATATAGTATGGCTATGCTCTATCTTCATCGCACAAAATATTTAAATCATGCACAACCCCGATGACAAGCCAAGCAATTGTTTCATACTTTAATGTTCTCAAACTTTTTCAACTTTCACGCAATACATGAGCGTGAGCCATGGACATAGCATGATATGTGAAATAGAATGGTGGTTGTGGAGAAGACAAAAAGGAGAAGATAGTCTCACATCAACTAGGTGTATCAATGGGCTATGGAGATGCCCATTAATAGATATCAATGTGAGTGAGTAGGGATTGCCATGCAACAGATGCACTAGAACTATAAGTGTATGAAAGCTCAACAAAATAAACTACGTGGGTGTGCATCCAACTTGCTTGCTCACGAAGACCTAGGGCATTTTGAGGAAGCCCATCATTGGAATATACAAGCCAAGTTCTATAATGTAAAATTCCCACTAGTATATGAAAGTGACAACATAGGAGACTCTCTGTCATGAAGATCATGGTGCTACTTTGAAGCACGAGTGTGGAAAAGGATAGTAACATTGTCCCTTCTCTCATTTTCTCTCATATTTTTTTGGTGGGCTTCTTTGGCCTCTTGTTTTTATTTGGGCTTCTTTGGCCTCTTTTATTTTTTTATAAAGTCCAGAGTCTCACCCCGACTTGTGGGGGAATCATAGTCTCCATCATCCTTACCTCACTTGGGACAATGCTCTAATAATGAAGATCATCACACTTTTATTTACTTACAACTCAAGAATTACAACTCAATACTTAGAACAAAATATGACTCTATGTGGATGCCTCCGGCGGTGTACTGGGATATGCAATGTATCAAGAGTGACATGTATGAAAGAATTATCAAGGTTGCCTTGCCACAAATACGATGTCAACTACATGATCATGCAAAAGCATAATGGCAATGATGGAGTGTGTCATAATAAATGGAACAGTGAAAAGTTGCACGGAAATATATCTCGAAATGGCTATGGAAATGCCATAATAGGTGTGGCTGTTTTTAGGAAGGTATATGGTGGGTGTTATGGCACCGGCCGAAGTTGCGCGGCACAAGAGAGGCTAGCAATAGTGGAAGGGTGAGAGTGCATATAATCCATGGAGTCAACATTAGTCATAAAGAACTCATATACTTATTGCAAAAATCTACAAGTTATTGAAACAAAGTACTACGTGCATGATCCTAGGGGGATAGATTGGTAGGAAAAGACCATCGCTCGTTCCCGACCGCCACTCATAAGGAAGACAATCAAAAAATAAACCATGCTCCAACTTCATCACATAACAGTTCACCATACGTGCATGCTACGAGAATCACAAACTTCAACACAAGTATTCCCCAAATTCACAATTACTCCACTAGTATGACTCTAATATTACCACCTTTATATCTCAAAACAATTATCAAGCATCAAGTTGATCATAGTATTCATTTCACTTCCTATGATAGTTTTTATTATACCCAACTTGGATGCCCATCATATTAGGACCAATTTTATAACCATAGTAGATACCATGCTGTTCTAAAAGACTCCCAAAATAATATAAGTGAAGCATGAGAGATCAATAGTTTCTACAAAATAAAACCACCGCCGTGCTCTAAAAAGATATAAGTGAAGCACTAGAGAAAAACCGTCTAGCTCAAAAGATATAAGTGAAGCACATAGAGTATTCTAATAAATTCCGAATCATGTGTGTATCTCCCAAAAGGTGTGTATAACAAGGATGATTGTGGTAAACTAAAAAGCAAAGACTCATATCATACAAGAGGCTCCAAGCAAAACACATATCATGTGGTAAATAAAAATATAGCTCCAAGTAAAGTTACTGATAGACGAAGACGAAAGAGGGATGCCTTCCGGGGCATCCCCAAGCTTAGGCTTTTGGTTGTCCTTGAATTATCTTGGGGTTCCATGGGCATCACCAAGCTTAGGCTCTTGCCACTCCTTATTCCATAGTCCATCAAATCTTTACCCAAAACTTGAAAACTTCACAACACAAAACTCAACAGGAAATCTCACAAGCTCCGTTCATGCAAGAAAGAAAAACCACCAGTAAAGGTACTGTAATGAACTCATTCTTTATTTATATTGGTGTTAAACCTACTGTATTCCAACTTATCTATGGTTCATACCCCCCGATACTAGCCATAGATTCATCAAAATAAGAAAACAACACACGAAAAACAGAATCTGTCAAAAACAGAACAGTCTATAGAAATCTGTAACTTTAGAATACTTCTGAAACTCTAAAAATCCTACCAAAATGGTAAGTACTAGGAAATTTGTCTATTGATCTACGGCAAAAAGAATCAACTCAAAAGCACGTTTCTGTGATTTATTAGATTTTTTCTCGTAAGCACAAAAATTTCTGTTTTTCAGCAAGGTCAAATTAACTTTCACCCAAGATGATCCTATAGGTTCTACTTGGCACAAACACTAATTAAAACATAAAACCACATCTAAACAGAGGCTAGATAAATTATTTATTACTAAACAGGAACAAAAAGCAAGAAACAGAAAGAAAATTGGGTTGCCTCCCAACAAGCGCTATCGTTTAACGCCCCTAGCTAGGCATAAAAGCGAAGATAGATCTAGGTAGTGCCATCTTTGGCATTCAATTCATAAGTGGATCTCATAATAGATTCATAAGGTAATTTGATTTTATTTCTAGGAAATTTTTCCATGCCTTTCCTTAACGGAAATTGGAATCTAATACTTCCTTCCTTCTTATCAATAATTGCACCAATCGTTCTAAGGAAAGGTCTACCAAGAATAATAGGACATGAAAGATTGCAATCTATATCAAGAACGATAAAATCTGCAGGCACATAATTCATATTTGCAACAATAAGAACATCATTAATCCTTCCCATAGGTTTCTTAATAGTGTAATCCGCAAGGTGCAAGATTAAAGAGCAATCATAAAGTTCACGGAAACCTAGCATATCACATAAAGTTTTTGGAATCATGAAAACACTAGCACCCAAATCGCACAAAGCATAGGATTCATGATCTTTTATTTTAATTTTAATAGTAGGTTCACACTCATCATAAAGTTTTCTAGGATAGAAACTTCTAATTCAAGTTTTTCCTCATAAGATTGAATTAAAGCATCAATGATATGTTTAGTAAAAGCTTTATTTTGGCTATAACCATGAGGAGAATTCAACACGGATTGCAACAAGGAAATACAATCTATTAAAGAACAATTATCATAATTAAATTACTTGAAATCCAAAGTAGTGGGTTCATTGCTATAAAAAGTTTTGATCTCTCTAATCCCACTTTTACCAATTTTAGCATCAAGATCAAAATACTCCAAATCATTAGGACGCCTTTTAACTAAAGTTGACTCATCTCCAGTCCCATCATTATTAAGATTCATATTGCAAAACAAGGATTTAATAGGATACACATCAATAACTTTTAGATCATCATCATTATTTCTCTCTAACCCTTCCTGTTTGGCGGCCATCTTATTGACTAAGGTGGCCTTCTTATCAGAAATTTGGGCTACAGATTTTTCAAGATGAGCAAACTGAGCGTTCAAAGCATAAAATTCCTTAGACATATCATCAAGCTCTTTATTCATGTAACTCATAAAGCTTTTTTGTTCTTTAAGCTCGTTCCTAAAAAAGTTATTATGCTCAAATTGTAATGTCATAAATCTTCTAACATTGAGTTTGATCTCTTCCAACCTTCTAAGGTGAGGATCAACGTATTTAGGTAAAGCCATCAAGGCAAACAGGCACACATGAGGCAAGCGAAAAAGAGGCGAATAAAAAAGAGAGGGCGAATAAAACGACAAGGATGAAGTGGGGGAGAGAAAAACGAGAGGAAAATGGCAAATAATGTAATGCGAGGGAGATGAGTTTGTGATGGGTACTTGGTATGTCTTGACTTGAGTGAAGACCTCCCCGGCAACGGCACCAGAAATCCTTCTTGCTACCTCTTGACCATGCGTTGGTTTTTCCCTTGAAGAGGAAAGGGTGATGCAACAAAGTAGTATTAGTATTTCCCTCAGTTTTTGAGAACCAAGGTATCAATCCAGTAGGAGGCTCCTCACAAGTCCCTCGCACCTACACAAACAAACAAGAACCTCGCAACCAACGCGATAAAGGGGTTGTCAATCCCTTCACGGCCACTTGCAAAAGTGAGATCTGTTAGAGATAATATGATAAGATAAATATTTTTGGTATTTTTATGATATAGATTGAAAAGTAAAGATTGCAAAATAAAGTAGATTGGAAACTTATATGATAGAGAATAGATTCGGGGCCATAGGTTTCACTAGTGGCTTCTCTCAAGATAGCATAATTATTATGGTGGGTGAACAAATTTTTGTCGAGCAATTGATAGAAAAGTGCATAGTTATGAGAATATCTAGGCATGATCATGTATATAGGCATCACGTCCGCAAAAAGTAGACTAACTCCTGCCTACATCTACTACTATTACTCCACACATCGACCGCTATCCATCATGCATCTAGAGTATTAAGTTCATAAGAACAGAGTAACGCATTAAGCAAGATGACATGATGTAGAGGGATAAACTCAAGCAATATGATATAAACCCCATCTTTTTATCCTCGATGGCAACAATACAATACGTGCCTTGCTGCCCCTGCTATCACTGGGAAAGGACACCGCAAGATTGAACCCAAAGCTAAGCACTTCTCCCATTGCAAGAAAGATCAATCTAGTAGGCCAAACCAAACTGATAATTTGAAGAGACTTTCAAAGATAACCAATCATACATAAAAGAATTCAAAGGGGATTCAAATATTTCTCATAGAGAAACTTGATCATAAACCCACAATTCATCGGATCTCGACAAACACACCACAAAGAGAGTTACATCGAATAGATATCCAAGAAGATCGAGGAGAACTTTGTATTGAGATTCAAAGAGAGAGAAGAAGCCATCTAGCTAATAACTATGGACCCGAAGGTCTGTGGTAAACTACTCACAACTCATCGGGGAGGCCTTGGTGATGATGTAGAGGCCCTCCGTGATCGATTCCCCCTCGGGCGGAGCATCGAAAAAGGCTCCAAGATGGGATCTCACGGGTACAGAAGGTTGCGGCGGTGGAAATAGTTTTTCGTGGCCTGGATGGTTTCGGGGTACGTAGATATATATAGGCGAAGGAGGTAGTGAGGGAGTCCTGGATAAGGGGGTATCCGGACAGCCGGACTATATACTTTGGCCGGACTGATGGACTATGAAGATACAAGATTTAAGACTTTGGCCCGTGTCCGGATGGGACTCTCCTTAGCGTGGAAGGCAAGCTTGGCGATTCGGATGTAGATCTCCTTCTCTGTAAACCGACTCTGTGTAACCATAGCCCCCTCCGGTGTCTATATAAACCGGAGGGTTTAGTCCATAGGACACAACAACAATCATACCATAGGCTAGCTTCTTGGGTTTAGCCTCTCTAATCTCGTGATAGATCAACTCTTGTAATACTCATATCATCAAGATCAATCAAGCTGTTGCAGCAAGGGAAGCGGATGGCCACAAGGCCTGGGCAATACCATGCATCACCTACCGAGCTTGTTCATGCAATTGTGAATGCTCTTGCAGCACATTGCCTACGGAACTGGGCTTCTCCTCTTCAGGACGACCCATCAACATACCTGCAGACATAACTCTGTCAATACGCTTCATCGCCGAACTATACTACAGTTTGTTCAAGCACTTACTATAAATGCCGCGTCGAAGCCTCCGGTTCTCCTTCACGGAGTCCGCGAGCTGAGCCCGAACATCTTTCAATTCGACGCTCAATCAGATATTAGCATCTTGCAGCTTATTCTTCTCCTGAATAGACTGCGTTAGCACGCGTTCGCCCGCCTTCAACTGACTTCGCAGATGCAGCTCATGATCTCCCACAGTCTTCAGATTTCCTCCGGGATTGTCTGCCGAATCTTTCATCAGATTTATAAACCATGCCGAACAAACAAACCGGTAGAAGGAAATTATTACCAGAAGAAGCCTTTTTGGATTCCTCTTGTTCGGCTACATTGGCCTTCATTTGGGCCTTACATTCCTCCAGCTCTTGAGACAACTAGGCATTCTTCTCTACAAGAACCTATGCATTTAATGATCCTTAAATCAGTTGTGCCAACTGTTTCAAGTCTCAGGGGCTACTACTACACATACTTATTAAAATTCTCTTACCCGTATATCCTTCACATACTGGTCCGTTGCTTTGGCAAGTCCATCTTGAGCAGCGCGGATATATGCGTGTTCAGAATTGAAGGCATTAAACGCCTCTTTGGAAAAAATACCACCGCGAAGTACGCCCGTCGGCGCCAGTGGTTCATGGCAGTCTCCACCTTAGAATTTGTGGCGGAAAGCCTATCTGTGTCCTCCGTAGGAGGACAGTTCGGTGTTGTCCCCACACCAACCTCCGCCCGTGAATCCGGTTCAGGAATCCGGCTGCTAGAGGCGTGGCCGGTAGGGTCCTTAGATATAGTCCGGCGTTTCCTGCCAGGACATAATTAAAGCCGTCATGTCTCACTAAAAGACCAAATAACCACGGGGCAAGTTTAATGAATACCTCTGTGCCTGCATCTCGCTCCTAACCGCCTTCCTTTTAAGCCTACCTTGTCTAGGCGCCTCTTGCTGAGAGGCCCCCGCGGGTTCTGCACAGCGTCCCGACCGCCGTTTCTATAGAAATACGGCATGTGAGCATAAGGTACGGCAAAACGAAGGAATTCTTTCGGAAGGATGGAACCCCGACATTACTTACATGTGACACGGGAAGCAGTCCAGGATAATCCGCAATTATGGCCACTAAAGAGCCGCCACTGCTTGCCTGGTAGAAAATCCCGTTGACGAATTCCATGGATATGTCCGGATCTTCTTCAAGTCCGGGGTCGAGAGCCCGGCCGGGATCCTCTGGCTGCGGAGAGGGGCTGTTGAATCTTTCACGGCCTTCCTTAGTTCCTGTTTTGAAGCGGCAAGGTAAATAATTGTGACAAAGAAGGTAAGAATGGATAGAATCGAGTAAAGGATGACAACTTACCCAGCTTCAGGAGTTATACATGGAAAATCCATCCCGCGGTTTAATGCGGAGGAACTCCTCTTCTTCTCCTTTGTACAGTTCGGACAATATCCTCGCCAAAGATGTGGCGGAGTCCGGACCTTTGCGACCGCAGCGGGAGGCATCATCTTCTCCATTAAAGTGCCGCATGGGTTTTCCCCCATATTAAAGTGGCTGCACTCCCCTTATTACGCACATTGACATAACTTCGATTATTGTCAGTCCTGATTTGGCCAGGGTTTGTATCCGGCTCATCAGATAGAGGACTTCCCTGTTATCTTCCTCCTGGGGGATCCGAGGGCGCCAGCTTTGGCGTTTCTTCAGCGGAGTATTGGTAAACTTAGGAAGGCCTGTCCGGACTGGGTCCGGAAGGGGAACGTCATTGACATAAAACCACTCCGAGGGCCAGTCTTCGAACGCCTTCTTTGGAGTACCGGGCAGGTATCCGGTCTGAGCGATGCGCCATATTTCGGGTCCGCCCACTTGATATATGGATCCCTCCTAGTTGCGGGGGACGAGGCAAAATAATCTCTTCCATAACTTGAAATGAGCTTCACAGCCCAGGAACAGCTCGCAGAGGGCAACATAACCCGCGATGTGCAGTATGGAGGCGGGGGTAATATTATGCAACTGGAGGCCGTAGAACTCCAGGAGCCCGCAGAGGAATGGGTGGATTGGAAACCCGATGCCTCTTAGCAGATATGGGACAAGGCATACCCGCTCCTCCCGAGAGGGGTTGGGGAATCTCTCCGCTTGCTCCCCGCCATTATAGGTGGCTAGTCCGGATCGGACGGGGACCATGTATGCGGGCGGGAGGAACCCTTTGGTCTGCAGCTCTATTAGACGGCTGTGAAGGATGGAACACTTTTCCCAACCCCCTGGTTTCGAGCTAGGGGAGCGACGAGCAGGGCTGCGGCGACCGGTCATGATGGGATGGCCTCTTTTGGACGCACTCTGTGGAATGCTTGCTTGGGATAAGATGGTGTGATTTGGATCTGAAGATCCCCGTCTCTTCAAATAGACGGCTTGCCTACGAGATTAGGGTGACGAATGTAAAAATGCCCCGGCCTCTTGTCTTCGCTCGACACGTGGAGATGGCCATTATTGAAGCACAGAAGCCGAGGAGTACGACCTTACTGGGAGGCCGGACACTGTTCACTATGACGAGTGTGCCGGATTTGGAGAAGAACCTGCCTTGCAATGCCGAAGACAATCTGCGCGCCAGACTCATCGTCATTGAAGCCTGTATCGGGGGCTACTGAGGGAGTCCTGGATAAGGGGGTATCCGGACAGCCGGACTATATACTTTGGCTGGACTGTTGGACTATGAATATACAAGATTGAAGACTTCGTCCCGTGTCCGGATGGGACTCTCCTTGGCGTGGAAGGCAAGCTTGGCGATTCAGATGTAGATCTCCTTCTCTGTAAATTGACTCTGTGTAATCCAAGCCCCCTCCGGTGTCTATATAAACCGGAGGGTTTAGTCCATAGGACACAACAACAATCATACCATAGGCTAGCTTCTAGGGTTTAGCCTCTTTGATCTCGTGGTAGATCAACTCTTGTAATACTCATATCATCAAGATCAATCAAGCAGGAAGTAGGGTATTACCTCCATCGAGAGGGCCCGTACCTGGGTAAACATCATGTCCCCAATCTCCTGTTACCATTAGCCTTAGACGCACAGTTTGGGACCCCCTACCCGAGATCCACCGGTTTTGACACTGACAGGTAGGTCAGGGGAGCCACGAGGGGCCCATGAGGCAGGGGGCGCCCCCCGAGGCGCGCCCTACACCCTCGTGGCCGCCTCGGCTGCTTCTTGACGTCCACTCCAAGTCTCCTGGATTGTGTTTGTTCCAAAAAGATCGCTCCCGAAGGTTTTATTCCGTTTGGACTCCGTTTGATATTCCTTTTGTGCAAAACACTGAAATAGACAAAAAACAGCAATTCGGGCTGGGCCTCCGATTAGTAGGTTAGTCCCAAAAATGATATAAAAGTGTATAGTAAAGCCCATAAACATCCAAAACGGGTAATATAATAGCATGGAACAATCAAAATTTATAGATACGTTGGAGACGTATCACTGGTCGGCTGCGGGGTGTGGCTGACGTCGCCGAAAAATAACAGGATATGAGGGTGGGTAGAGGGATGGCCTGGCGGCAGCACAACCGACCACGGGAGGAGGGAGCAGGCAGTCCCACCGACGCTGGTTTGGGAGGCTGGAGTAGGAAGATCGGAGATTGAAGAAGCACGATGGGCGTTGGATGGATAGGCAATAGTCACTGCTCTGTGTTGACTAAGTTGACAAAGCCTTGCGTACGCGTCAAATGTTTTTTAGGACAGCGTCATCGTCAACCTAGTAGGCCCAAAAGTCAGCCTCCAAATCTATGGAAAACAGCATACAACCCATTAGCCATTATTTTCAATAATTTACAGCCCATTTGCTAATTCTTAAGGATATTTTGAAGCCCATATTCTTTTTATTAGCATTACAGACCATATTCTGGGCACTACTAAAAAATTCAACGAAATTTTGCATATTTTGATGGGGTCCGAACTCTTTTAATCATGAAATTTTGAGTCACCTTAAAAATATTTTTTAAAAAATCATATAAAAATAAAATTCAAAAAAATCTCCACAAATAAATGAATGAAATTTAAAATCTTGACTGGCAAGATGCCCGTGCGTTGCATCGAACATCAAGATGCATTTGTATGAGTAGTTTATCTTGTGGGAGAAAAGGATGAACGAGGAAAGGCCGTATGTGCAAATGAGAGGAGTGCGGGTAAATTGTCATAGTTTCCTTCCTATCTGTTAGATATAGATTGCATGACCTATATTGCAAGATAGCAGACACACCATCATCACCAACTCTGCTTTTATAAGAGTAGAGAAATCCAAAAAAATGATATTTGAATATAATTGTCAGTTGTCTTTGGTTTAAAAATTTACAACCCATTTCTTACAACTTATAGCCCATTTTCTAGGGAAGCCCATTTCTTACTACTTACATCCCTCCCCGTCTTGGAAGATTTGCAACCCAGCAGGGCTGGGAAAAGCAAGTAGGCCTCGGTTGGGTATTCTCCAAAAAAAGAACTGGGTTAGCCATTTTCAGAAAGAAAAAATATATCAACTGGGCTCGCCATGTGCTTAAATAAAAGCGTAAGCGTGGGCTAGACGGGCCACAGCCCCCGCACAGCGTGCAATTGAGCTCCATCTCTAAAACTCAAAAACAACTGGGCGAGCTGTTGGGTCCCTGGTGTTATCTGCTCGTTGTGTAATTTTCTCGTTTATTGACTACATTGACAATGGCGTGGGACCTAGTTGTCAAACAATTAGGAGGAAGTATTTTTTGGCTTGTAATAACGAGGCACATACTTGCATAATGCGATGACCCTGGTGGGTCCCTACTATCAGCCTCTCCATGTATAGTCATCTCCTGGTTCCTCTCGGTTGTTGACCATGTTGACAACACCAGACGGCGGCGGGCACAACGAGCAAACCAAGGTGGAGAACAATGACGAGGCCTCAGACGGGAATGAACAGGAGCTGTGGAAGATGCGATAGTGTAGTGGCAGGCGGAGGGGAGTACGAGGGCAACAACATGTAACTCAAGCTTACAAACATTTCAAAAAGCCCAAGGATTAATTGTTCATCAAATTTAGACAACACCCAGATTGAACATGCCAATAACATCTAACCCAACCACTCTTTTTCATAGTCAAAAACAAATGGATCGGTCTTATCCATAAAATCAACATCCTGTGCAAAAAAAATTATTGCAGGATGACTACAAGTTGTTGTAAATAGAATCGGAGCATGTTCAGAAGCCCATTTGTCCACCTAAAACTTCTTTTTTTATGTTCAACATGTCTGTTCGTGAGAAATCTCTTGTTGAATAACTTAAGCCTCATGGACAATAGTAACCTCGCATTCAACAGAAGAATGTGACAAAGCTTATGTTTGCCTGGTTGGATGCATATCCTTCCATCGTTATTGTCCTCAAACGAATGTCATGAGAACTGAGAAAATCCTGGTGCTTATTATGCCACTGATTGGTTATATGTTTTTCTCCAGGTGTTAGTGCCTAAGTAGACATGAAGATTGAAAACAGTTAAGGTCTAGAAAAAGAGTATGTCGAAAGAGCAATAGCTGAACGGTTAATTCTAGTACTATATATACGGGCTTTCAATGTGCATGAAATCATCACCTTTATATATAAATTCTCCAGAGATCGAAAGCATCGCAACAAGCCAATAATTATGTTCAGATCAAAACTAGACATTCCGATATATAAGATCTTGATAGAATCCAGCAGCATTGATAGGCTATCCATGGACAAACTCTTCATTGAGCATATAACATAATATTAGTACCCAAAGTGTACTCCAAGATGATATAAAACTTATGCACACAAATGAAAAATGCAGCTTATGATTACAAATGTGTAGATGATAATATACTATACCTGAAAAAGTGAGGAGCCAAACAACAACTTGTTGTGATCATTAAACGGATCACTAATTACACCCAGGACTCCAGTTTGGGCACAGAGACGACAATTATTGGCGAAGGTTTATAACAATAATGAAGGAGCAACCTTTGAAGTGAAGGGGCATCTTCGATGATGAGCTTCAATCCTTCAAAACAAATTCCAATGCTTTTAAGGTGAGGCGACTTTATTTGGAGACAAATGATAGGGATTTCTATTCCCAAAACAATCAGCAAGCGCTCTAGGGCAGGGCAACTAGAGTGAATGATGTTGTGCAGTGAGGCCTCCGACAGATAAACCACCACAAGCAAAAGTTTTTTTAGCAGTGGGAGTCGAAGCATTTGTACCAGATCGTATGGTAGATGGCACCAGGCGAAGGTGGCGGTGTGGAGAGATGAGGAAAACCACGAGATGAACAACGGTGGTGTGGGCACAAATTCTTGGTGTTCGGTTCATGGTATGAAACTTTCGTGGTAATGGTAGAACTCAAACTACTGGAGTTTTTCGAATTCAGGGGATGTCTGTCAATCATCCACCATGCAGGGTATGGACAACAGGTAGCATGTTGGGATGCAGAGGCGTTGAACGGGGCCCTACTGATGAGAGGAGACAATGGCTCTAAGGAGATCAAATTCATGAAGGACAGATATCTGACGACAGTTGAGATTGAGGGGCGCGGTGCACCATAGAGGGCGCCACCGAGTTGGGAGGACTTGTGTGTGGCAGCAATCCTTGGTGGGGAGAAGCAAGATGATATCCCCAAGGATGTCGTCCGGGAGATCGCTGATGCAGTCCACCGGAGATTCTACGGGTTCCTCAGATCCGGGTGGGGGTCTCGCCGATTCTTCCCACACTGCCAGGTGCGCAATCTACAACCGGGGTCACCACTGGCGGGAGCCTCATCTTCTTGGTGCTGGGGCCAGCCGACTCCATTTTCCTTGCAGGCCTCACGCTGAGCTCACGGGTTTGAGCAGAGTAGCCAGAGACAAGCCTAGTGGCAGTGCGAGTGGGGAAGAAGAAGGGCTGGGGTTTTCTGTAGGAGTGGAAGAAGAGGAGCAGGCGTTTTTTGTATGAGTGAGGAAGAAGGTGAGAGGCGTGTCGGTGTCAAAACCGGCGGATCTCGGGTAGGGGGTCCCGAACTGTGCGTCTAAGGCTAATGGTAACAGGAGGCTGGGGACACGATGTTTACCTAGGTTCGGGCCCTCTCGATGGAGGTAATACCCTACTTCCTGCTTGATTGATCTTGATGAGATGAGTATTACAAGAGTTGATCTACCACGAGATAGTTGAGGCTAAACCCTAGAAGCTAGTCTATGATTATGATTGCTTTTGTCCTATGGACTAAACCCTCCGGTTTATATAGACACCGGAGGGGGCTAGGGTTACACAGAGTCGGTTACAGAGAAGGAGATCTAATATCTGAATCGCCAAGCTTGCCTTCCACGCAAAGGAGAATCCCATCCAAACATGGGACGAAGTCTTCAATTTGTATCTTCATAGTCCATCAGTCCGGCGAAAGTATATAGTCCGGATGTCCGAGTACCCCCTAATCCAGGACTCCCACAGTAGCCCTGAACTAGGCTTCAATGACGATGAGTCCGGCGCGCAGATTGTCTTCATCATTGCAAGGCGGGTTCTTCTCCAAATCCAGAGTACCTGTTGTAGCAAACAGTGTCCGGCTTCCCATCAATGTTGTATTCCTCGGCTTCTATGCTTCAATGATGGCTATCTCCACGTGTCGAGTGAATACGAGAAGTCGGAGCATTTTTACATTTGCCACCCTGACCCTGTAAGCAAACCGTCTATTTGAAGAGACGGGGATCCTCAGATCCAAATCTCACCATCTTCCCCCCCAGCAAGCATTCAACAGAGCGCGCTCGGAAAAATCCATTCCATCATGGCCGGTCGCCGCAACTCCTCTTCTCGCACCCTTAGCTCTAAGCCAGGTGATTGGGAAAAGTGTTCTGTCCCCCATAGCCGATTAGTAGAGTTGTAGATCCAAGGGTTTCTTCCACCTGCATAAATGGTCCCCGTCGGAGCCAGACTAGCCACCTATAATGGCGGGAGCAAGTGGAGAGCTTTCCTAACCCATCTCAGGGGAGCGGGTATGCCTTGTCGCATATTTGCTGAGGGGACTCGGGTTTCTAATCCACCCGTTCCTCCACTGGCTCCTGGAGTTCTACGGCCTCCAGCTGCATAATTTCACCCCCGCCTCCATACTGCACATCGCAGGTTATGTTGCCCTTTGCGAGCTATTTCTCGGCTGCGAGGCTCATTTTGAGCTATGGAAGAGGCTATTCTGCCTCGTCCCTCGTAATCAAGAGGGAAATATGGCACGTCGCCCAGAACGGATACTTGTCCGGCACTCCAAAGAAGGCATCCGAAGACTGGCCTTCGGAGTGGTTTTATGTAGAGGACGTTCCCCTTTCGGACCCAATTTGGACTGGCCTTCCTGAGCTCACTAATGCTGCGCTGAAGAAATGCCAAAGCTGGTGCCCCCGGAGCCCCCAGGAGGAAGATAACAGAGAAGTCCGCTACCTGATGGGCAGGATAAAAATACTGGCCAAATCAGGACTGACAATAATCGAAGTTATGTCAATACGCATAATGCGGGGGGTGAAGCCACTTCAATACCGGGGAAACCCATGTGGCACTTCAATGGAGAAGACGATGCCATCCGCTGCGGTCGTAAAGGTCTGGACTCCGCCACCGCTCTGGCGAGAATATTGTCCGATTTGTACAAAGGAGAAGAAGAGGAGTTCCTCCGCATCAAACCACGGGATGGATTTTCCATGTACAACCCCCCAAGCTGGGTAAGCTGTCATCCTTTACTCAGCTCTATTTATTCTTGCGTCCCTTGTCACAATTATTTACCTTGCTATTTCAAAGCAGGAACTGAAAAAGGCCGTGAAAGAGTTCAACAACCCATCTTCGCAGCCAGAGGATCCTGGCCGAGCTCTCGACCCTAAACTTGAAAAAGATCCGGATATATCTGTGGAGCTCGTCGATGGGACATTTTACCAGGCAAGCTGTGACGGCACCTTGGTGGCCATCATCGCCGATTATCCCGGAATGCTCCCTGTATCACACGTAAGTAAAGCCGAAGTCCTAACTTTCGAGAAGGATTCCTTCTTTATACCATAACTTATGCACATATATTGTACTTTTATAGAAACGGCTACCAGGACGCGGCACCGAGCCCCTGGGGGCTCATCAGCAAAGGACACCCAAGCCAGGCATGCTTAAGAGGAAGGCGTTTAGGATTGAGACATCGTCGCAGAGGTGTAATTTAAAACCTGCTCCGTGATTATCATCTTTTAAATGTAACAGCGTCCATTATGTCCTGGCAGAAAGAGTAGTCTCCGGACTATATCCGGAGACCCTGCCGGCCACGCCTCCGCCAACCGGATTCCAGAACCGGCCTCATGAGTGGAGGCTAATGTGGGGACAACGCCGAATTGTCCTCTTATAGAGGATGCGGACAGGTTCTCCGCTACAAATTCCAAAGTGGAGAGTGCCATGAATCACCAGCACAGACGGGCCGTACTCCGCGATGGTATTTTTCCGAAGAGGCGTTCAATGCCTTCAACTTAGGAGACACATACATCCGCGCTGCTCAAGATGGACTTGCCAGAGCGACGGACCAGTATGCAAAGGATATACGGGTAAGAAAATTTGATAAGCATGTATACCAGTAGCCCCTGAGACTTGAAACAGTTAGCACAACTGATTTAAGGATCATTATATGCATAGGTTCTTGTAGAGAAGAATACCCATTTATCTCAAGAGCTAGAGGAATGCAAGACCCAGCTGAGGGCCACAGTTGCCAAAATAGAGGAATCCCAGAAGGCCTCATCTGGTAATACTTGTCTTGATCAAAGAAAATTGAAGGACATATACCAGTTAGTATTTGACATGCTTTACAAATCTAACAAAAGATCCTACAGGCAATCCCGGAGAGAATCCGAAGATCGTAAAATATAATGAGCCACATGTTCGAAGACAGCTAAAGGCTGGCGAGCGTGTGCTTACGCAGGATAGGCAAGAGAAAAACAATCTCCAAGATGCCAATATCCGGCTGAGCGTCGAATTAGCAGATGTTCGAGCTCAGCTTGCTGACTCCGTGAAGCAGAACATGAGGCTTCGACGCGACATTTATGGTAAGTGCTTAAATGAACTGTACTATAGTTCGGCGAGGAAACGTATTAACAGAGTTATGTCTGTAGGTATGCTGACAGGCCGTCCCGAAGAGGAGATGCCCAGATCCGCAAGCGATCTGCTGCAAGATCTCTCACAACTGCACGAACGAGCTCGGCAGGTGATGCAGGGTATTGCCCAGGCCTTGTGGCCATCCGCTTCCCTGCCAGGAGGCATGGGGGAGCTTGTGGATATGCTCAAGGGAGCATGGTGGCGCTTCCAATTATGGAAGGTATCAGCCTGCCAACAAGGTGCAAGGGAAGCCTCGGCCATGGTGAAGACGCGATACGCCAAGGTTGACCCAAACCATATGGCCGAGGTCGGACCGGTGGGGCCAGATGGGAAAGAGATCCCCGTAAGTCTGGTGTATGACCAAGTAGAATTAGCCGCAAAGTATTCTCAACAGGATTGTAGGCTAGACAACCTGTTGGATGGTATAGAAGAAGAATTTAGCCAGTTCAAGTGACTATGTACTTCAATGGACGTATGTAGTCCCTTGCCGGATTGTAAATCATTTGTCTTGGCGGACCTTTTCGCTTAAGCCTCCGGACCCGACAGTCCGAAGTGTATCCGAATACCCGCTCAGTTATGTAAAACCGGGGTACGCGTGGAAACCAGGCATAGGGGTCATAAGTGCTTGAACATACAAGTACCCAACTAGTTATGTTATATTACATGGATAGTAAGAAACATCTTCCAGAGAGAATAGTTTCATTAAGGGTTCCTTTCCCTGGGTACGCATGCATCAATGTGCATGTCCGAACTGCGAACAGAGACGCAGGATACAAAACATCTGGGGATTTATGTTGTAATATACAAAAAACATCTTTTGTTCACCGACCGAATATTCCCTTAAGAATGCTAGCTTTCGGCTTCACCCAGTCTGAGGTACACATCCGGCTGACTCGGCCGTAACAATCGCACAGGTGCTTCCATTATGCCCTAGCCGAATTAACGGGAACATAGGGCATAAACACAAGATCCAGGCAACCCAACATGGCCAAAACTTAAGTCATATCGATGCACATAATGGTGAAGAAAAGGCACATATGGAAAGGCGACACATATGTGATGGGCATAAAGCCATGAAAATAATTATATTAAGCTTCCGTATAGGAAGCCCCCAAGTATTTGAGCACGCATAGTGCGGCCGGAGCGATCGAAGCATCCGTAAAGCATTTAAGGCTTTGTGTGTAAAAAGAAAAGAGGAAAAGAAATAAAAAAGGAGGACATAATTGAAAAGGCGGAGGTAAGGAGACGAACACTGAGTTCGGCACTAGGCGTAGAATCTTCGGAGTCTGGCCGCGTTCCATGGGTTCGGCTCGAGTCTGTTATCTGATGCATTACGTAGACGGTACGCTCCTCCAGTGAGAACTCTATCAATGATGAAGGGACCCTCCCACTTGGGTTTGAGCTTGTCCTTCTTTTTCTCCAGTAGGCGTAGAACGAGTTCGCCAATGTTGTCAGTTTTGGCCCGCACTTCTCTGCTTTGATATCTTCGAGCCTGCTGCTGATAGAATGCAGAACAGGCTTTTGCCACATCGTGCTCCTCCTCCAGGGCATCTAGATTGTCCTGCCGATCAAGCTCGGCTTCTCTCTCTTCGTACATGCGCACCCAAGGTGAGTAATGAATAATACCGTAGGGCAATACTGCCTCTGCGCCGTACACCATAAAGAATGGTGTGTATCCGGTAGTGCGATTTGGTGTGGTCCGCAGTCCCCATAGTACGGAGTCGAGCTCCTTGACCCAATGCGTATCTGATTCCTTCAAGGATCGCACTAGTCTGGGGTTGATGCCGCTCATTATAAGACCATTTGCACGTTCGACCTGACCGTTTGTTTGGGGGTGATAGACGGAGGCGTAATCGAGCTTAATGCCCATATTGCCGCACCAAGTTTTCACCTCATCGGCTGTGAAATTTGAGCCATTGTGTCACGCCCAATATGCGACCCTATCCAAGAGGAACTCGAAGGTCCCACCAAGGATAGACCCGCATATTGGAATGCTTTTGCAAGGTGGATATCATTACATCAACATTACATAATAGATGGGGATACATACATAAGGCATACAATGCCACACAAATACAACATCACAATACATAAGAGCATCATCTGACTACAGACGAAACACAAACAGAAACTCAAACGACATCCACCCTGCTAGCCCAGGCTGCCGACCTGGAACCTATCCCCTGATCGAAGAAGAAGCAGAAGAAGAACTCAACACAAGCAAGCATCACTCTCGCGTCATGATCATCGCATAACCTGTACCTGCAACTGTGGTTGTAGTAATCTGTGAGCCACGAGGACTCAGCAATCCCATTACCATGGGTATCAAGACTAGCAAAGCTTAAAGGGAAAGGAAGGGGTAAAGTGGTGAGGCTGTAGCAGCGACTAAGCATATATGGTGGCTAACATACGCAAATAAGAGCGAGAAGAGAGCAAGCAGAACGGTCGTGAAGCTAGCAATGATCAAGAAGTGATCCTGAACTCCTACTTACGTCAAACATAACACAGAAACCGTGTTCACTTCCTGGACTCCGCCGAAAAGAGACCATCACGGCTACACACGCGGTTGATGCGTTTTAATTCGGATCTGGTGTCAAGTTATCTACAACCGGACATTAACAAATTCCCATCTGCCTATAACCGCAGGCACGACTTTCGAAAGATTATACCCTGCAGGGGTGTCCCAACTTAGCCCATGACAAGCTCTCGCGATCAACGAAGGAATAGACCTTCTCGCAGGAAGACCCGATCAGACTCGGAATCCCGGTTTACAAGACATTTCGACAATGGTAAAACAAGACCAGCAAAGCCTCCCGATGTGCTGACAAATCCCGATAGGAGCTGCACATATCTCGTTCTCAGGGCACACCGGATGAGCCAGACGTCGGGTTGGCATAGACCCTGGTTGCCCAGGGGGCGCCGGACATCGCTCAGTTCGGACCAACACTTAGACAAGCACTGGCCCGGGGGGGGGGGGTAAAATAAAGATGACCCTTGAGAGCGCGACTCCCAAGGGAAAAAGGGCTAGGTGAGGCAAATGGTAAACCAAGGTTGGGCCTTGCTGGAGGAGTTTTATTCAAAGCGAACTGTCAAGGGGGTCCCATAAATCACCCGACCGCGTAAGGAACGCAAAATCCGGGAACATAACACCGGTATGAAGGAAACTAGGGCGGCAAGAGTGGAACAAAACACCAGGCAAAAGGCCGAGTCTTCCACCCTTTACCAAGTATATAGATGCATTAATAATATAAGAGATATTATGATATCCCAACCAAAATCCTGTCCACCATGGAGCAATCTTCAACTTCACCTGCAACTAGCAACGCTATAAGAGGGGCTGAGCAAAAGCGGTAACATAGCCAAACAATGGTTTGCATAGGAAAGGTGTCAAAGGTTAGAGGTTCATGGCAATATGGGATGGCTTGATAAACAGGTGATAGGTAGCGCAGCATAGCGAAAGAACGAAGCAACTAGCATAGCAAAGATAGTATTGAGATCCAGGGTAGCGGTCATCTTGCCTGAAATCCCGCAAGGAAGAAGAACGAGTCCATGAAAAAGACGAACGGATGAAGCCATGAAGACGAACCAAGCGTAGACGAACGAATCCTCATGATCGCAACGAAACAGGAACTATCGAAAAGAAGCACACAACATAGTAAACACACCACACATGAACAAGGCATGATGCACAAACAAGCATGATGCATGACAAAGCTACATGAAGCTACTCATGGCAAGAAATGATGCAAACAAGAGCAACACACTAAGACAAGTTTAAATGAGGCCGGGAACAACATATAACAATTCCGGTAAGTCCTCATATGCAAATTTCGAAATTGCTCCAGATCTGAATAAACCTTATGTTCAAGTTGTTAAACAGCAAGTTAAGATGCACAAAGATGATCTGCACGAGATTCTAGTCAAGTTACAAATAAAGATCATTTAGTTCGGAGCTACGGCCTAGAAGATATGAGCAAAACAAGTTAAACATGGCATTGATGCAAAATGCACCCAAACATCAAGAAAACACCTCAAAACAAGGATGCAACATGATAATATGAAACTACATGCAATTCTAAGCAAGCTACATATAGAGCACACTCAAAACGGAGCAACGGTTCAAACACATACACACTATACATGTTTAAAGGACAAGCTATCCAAAACAGTAACTAGGCATATTGCAAGCACCAAAACAACATGCTACAGCACCTCAACATAATAAGGAAAGGCATGGGCATGATGTACAGGTAAAGCACAACAAAACATGAACACTGAGCTATCTCCCGAAATCACTAGAACATGCGCAAACACACATGGTAAGATTGCAAGTTATAACAATTTCAGACTTTGCAAAAAATAACATCACGATGCAATGTTTAGAGCTATCAAACAACATGTTACAGGAACTTATAATGGCAAACAAAGGCATGGCATGAATCTACTAATTGCATAGACCAAAAGTCCTTTACTGACCATAAGCCAAAAAGGATCAGAAAATAGGATGGCACCCACGTAAACATCGCAAGTTATAATACAGATTCATACATGGCAGGAACACAATTATGAAGGCATGTAGATGAGATTGTGCAACTCACTACAAAGCAAAACATGGCATGGCAAGGCATCCAACAGTAAGAAGACATGTTTCTGAAGCTAAGCATGGCAATATCAAGTCCATAGGGTGCATGAAACACTAGGAAAACACATGGAAACAACTGAACTTAATGTTAACAGGCTGACAACAACATTATGAAGGAACTTTGGAGCAAGATTACAACAAGCTACAGCAACCTATAAATGCAACCAGGGGCATGGATTGATAGAGGATAACATGTAGATCAAAACATATTTACAGAACATCTCCAGATTATGCATATAATGATTAATAGCAACATGTTTATATAGCATCACGAAATAACAGATTCAACCTAGCAAAACAGCAACATCATGTACCCTACATAAGAAGCTCGATTCACTCACCACAAGTCATTGCATGACAAGATAAGCATAGCAACATCAAGAAGACATGTTTATGTAACAATCCAAGGCAAGAACAAATCCATAGCATGCAAGGATCAACTATAGCAACCTTGGCTAAATTGAATAACATGTAAACAATCTGCCAGGAAACATTTTGAATCAAAAGTAGAGCATGAAAATGACATGATAGACTACTCCATAATTGCAACCAAGGGCATGAATGGATAGACAAAAACCACATGTTCAAAACACCCTTACTGAAGTATCTCAAAATATGCATGGATCTCTCTGTAGCATCAAGTTTACATGGCATGAAAATAACAGCAGAACAGGGACTAAAATCAGTAACATCACGATGCGTAGTTTGCATGCTTGTGCTAGTCACCACATTGATCACAAAAATACATGGTAAGCACCTCTGTAAAGAAGACATAGCATAGATCAAACACATGAAGACATCAACCTCATAGGACGCAAACATCAATCATGGCAAAAATGACAAAAGAGCTCGTTCTGTTAACAAACAGCAGAAAACATCATGAAGCACTTTTACAACGATGATTTAGGCATCAAGATGAGCTCAAATGAATATGATGCAATGGAATGAAATGATGTACTCGTTGAGGCGAACAATTTGACATATTACACGCACAAAACGGAGCTACGGATGCAGAGATACGATGCGATGCACATGTCATGAAAATATTAGCAGATTCGGGGACTTGGGCATTTTTGAAAAAAAACCGGACGAGCGCAATATAACTAAGACGTGACCGGGCGGGTTTTAGGCGGGCTCACCTAGCGGGCCTGGCCCAGGTCAGAGGAGGAGCGGGCCGGGGAGGCTGCCCAGCACGCGGGGGCAGGGCGGATCGGGGCTCCTCCCCGATCCCGTCAGGTGGCGGCGGCGACGGTGCCGGCGGCGGGGACCGGCCGGATCGGGCGGTGGCGCGCCGGATCCGGGCAGCCGGCG
>NC_057810.1:206409551-206416654 GCF_018294505.1 Triticum aestivum | reverse complement strand
AGCGGGCCTCGGATGGGCCCCGGCGGGCCTGGCGCGGGGAGGAGAGAGGAGACCGACGGCGGCGAGGTGGCAGCATCGGATTCGCCGGGGACGACGGGCAAACAAAGTCCGGACGGGTTGGACGTGTCCGGCGGCGCGGGGAGGAGCGGGGCTAGGGTTGGACTGCGGGATTTTCGGGGGAGGGCACATATTTATAGGTAGGGGGAGCTAGGAGAGTCCAAATGAGGAGCGGTTTTCGCCCACACGATCGTTATCGAACGACCGAGAGCATGGAGGGGTGTTAGATGGGTTTTGGGCCACTTTGGATGGGGTGTTGGGCTGCAAAGAGAGAGGGGCTTTACGGTTACCCGGTTAACCGTTGGAGTACCTAACGACCTCCAAATGGCACGAAACTTGACAGGCGGTCTACCGGTGCTATACCAAGGCCGCTTGGCAAGACTCGGTCCATTCCGAGAATGTTTAACACCCACTCATAACGAGAGACAAAAGGGGAACGCCGGAGGGCATAGGAGCGCCGGATTGCAAAACGGACAACGGGGAAAAAGCTCGGATGCATGAGACGAACACGTATGCAAAATGAAATGCACATGGTGACATGATAAAATGCAACACGCAAGCAAATGACATGGCAACAGCGGCGAATAACTGGCGGACACCTGGCGCATCGAATCCGGGGCGTTACAACACTCCTCCACTAACAAGAGATCTCGTCCCGAGATCTTAGGACCGAGACGAAAGGAAAAAGGGATAAGGTGAAGCAAGAACTGAAGAGAAGAAGCAAAGAATCGAGAGCACTCGTGAAGAAGAGAGGAACGACGAGAATGACGAGAATCGAAAGCTCACGGAATCAGATAGACTATGAAACCACTCCGGTTAGAACGAGATAAGAAACGAATAATACTGAAAAGGATTTAGGCAGTACTCCGGCTGAATATGGAAAGAATAGAACACGAACTTTAGAGGATGGAATGACACTTGACGAGAGGAACAACACAAAACCTCCGAAAAGAATTGAAAGAATTGAATGAAAAGAACTTAGAAGGAAGAATTTGAACGGATTTGAATATCTGAGAAGAACGAAGAAATGCAAAACTCCACTTCCAAAAGAAAACGGAGAATTAATCGCACATCGAGATGCGAGAATAAAAGATACTTGAACTCCAGCGATAAGAATCTTGATGAACACTTGAAGAATGAATTAAATCATGAAGAACCACCATGAAGAACTCCGGTAACAAAAGGATGAGGAGGTAGAATGAAGGATGAAAGAATAAGATTAAAGCCTTGCGATGATTTGGATGGAGGTTCCGATGAAATGGCCGAGGGAATTTGAACTCTGGAAAGAAAAGATGAAGACACTTGGAACTAGAATCTATTCCTCACGAACAAACTCCGAAGGAAAGGATTACTCACTTGGAGGAAATAAGAATAAGATTTATTGTATGCTTGTCCTTCATCAAATTAAATTGATGACAAACAATGGATTTTTGCATACTACTTATTCTTCTTGAAAAAGGATTGAGAAGTGACATGTCGCAAACTTGAGAAGTTCTTCATGAACCGCCGGTAGGATTGAAAAGAACGAATGAATTAAAGTGATAATCAAGGAAAAAGAATCTTGAACGAACCACCGAAAGAATTCGAAAATGACTGATGAAAGAGACTGAATCACCGGGAATAATTAGAAGAACCAATAAGCTCGAGGGGATTTAGATGCAAGAGAACGGGAAGAAGTCGAGCTGATTAAAGAACACTTGAACGAGGCACCGGGATAATTAGAGGACGATAGCTGGAATGATGAGGGCGAAGAATTCTTTTGGAACGACGGCCTCCGGTGAAAAGAAACGGGAGAGCAACTTCTGAAATACTCCGGATGGTTAAGAAAAGAATAACTGACAAATGAAATAATTGAGAGGATAACATGAAGCTAGAACCACGAATCTTCAAGAGAACGGGCAAGATTGAGAGGAAAAACTCTTCTTCGGTCTTCAAATGACGACGAGAAACACCAACAAAATTACTGAAATACTCTGGGAGAATGAAAACCAGAGAGGTTGAGCCAACAATGAAATGATTTGAAACCGATCTTGGACAAGCATCTGACTGATGAAATTCATTCTTACGTCAGACTCTGAAAAGAATTGAGAATAACTCCGGGGAATTAGAAGAGTCAGGTAAGATCCTGGAAAAAGACCTGTGGGTTAGGGCCCACTGAAGAGATAACACCGTCGGAAAGGATTGTTGACGAGATGGATGAAGCACCGGAACAATTGAAATACTTGAATGAGGTGACAACCTCGAATTAATTGGAACACAGACGAATCTTCTGAGATGTCTTGAACACTCCGGAAGGATAAACTGGCGAGAGGCACACGAGCAAGGAGAACACTTGATCGAAAGAAGAGAATATGATCACCCGAAAAACATGAATTGAGTCCACCGGAAAGAAAAGAGCTGAAGAATGTCGAACAAAATGAGAATTCACCGGTTGAAATAATTTACGAAAGAATGAAGAGGTTCCACACGAATGAAATAGGTGGTCGAGATAGAGACTCAGACTCCGGGAAGAAAAAGGGTGGGAGGGTGGGAAAACAAAGGCAACCTGGAAGGGGAAATCGACGAATATCTTGAAGAGAAAAACACCGGTAGAAATCATTGAGGAAAGAAAACAAAGACTTCCCACGAGTAGGATGGATACTTGATTACGGACTCCAGTTTCGAGAAGAAGAAGGGGTGGGCGGGTGGGAAAGAAAACAACTGAGGATTGAACTCAACGATGAAGAGGCTCGAGTCAACTTGACGAGAAATGCACCGGATAAAAGAGCTGAGGAACAACTACCGGAAAACCAACTGCGTGAACCTAGAGAAAAAATTGAAGGGGAAGAGGAGTAGTTCAAAACACCTACGTCAAGATTCCTTGCCAGAGCGACGAAGGGACTGAGGAGTAAAAAGAATTCCTACTCTCCGATATAACTAGACTCCGAAAACAGTTTTCTTCTAGACTCAACAATGGCCAAACTACACGATCAATCAAGGGGGCTCCTAGGGTCGGTCGAGGCTCTGATTACCAACTTGTCACGCCCAATATGCGACCCTATCCAAGAGGAACTCGAAGGTCCCACCAAGGATAGACCCGCATATTGGAACGCTTTTGCAAGGTGGATATCATTACATCAACATTACATAATAGATGGGGATACATACATAAGGCATACAATGCCACACGAATACAACATCGCAATACATAAGAGCATCATCCGACTACAGACAAAACACAAACAGAAACTCAAACGACATCCATCCTGCTAGCCCAGGCTGCCGACCTGGAACCTATCCACTGATTGAAGAAGAAGCAGAAGAAGAACTCAACGCAAGCAAGCATCGCTCTCGCGTCATGATCATCGCATAACCTGTACCTGCAACTGTGGTTTTAGTAATCTGTGAGCCACGAGGACTCAGCAATCCCATTACCATGGGTATCAAGACTAGCAAAGCTTAAAGGGAAAGGAAGGGGTAAAGTGGTGAGGCTGCAGCAGCGACTAAGCATATATGGTGGCTAACATACGCAAATAAGAGCGAGAAGAGAGCAAGCAGAACGGTCGTGAAGCTAGCAATGATCAAGAAGTGATCCTGAACTCCTACTTACGTCAAACATAACACAGAAACCGTGTTCACTTCCCGGACTCCGCTGAAAAGAGACCATCACGGCTACACACGCGGTTGATGCGTTTTAATTCGGATCTGGTGTCAAGTTATCTACAACCGGCCATTAACAAATTCCCATCTGCCTATAACCGCAGGGACGGCTCTCGAAAGATTATACCCTACAGAGGTGTCCCAACTTAGCCCATGACAAGCTCTCGCGATCAACGAAGGAATAGACCTTCTCCCAGGAAGACCCGATCATACTCGGAATCCCGGTTTACAAGACATTTCGACAATGGTAAAACAAGACCAGCAAAGCCTCCCGCTGTGCCGACAAATCCCGATAGGAGCTGCACATATCTCGTTCTCAGGGCACACCGGATGAGTCAGACGTCGGGTTGGCATAGACCCTGGTTGCCCAGGGGGCGCCGGACATCGCTCAGTTTGGACCAACACTTAGACAAGCACTGGCCCGGGGGGGGGGAGGGGGTAAAATAAAGATGACCCTCGAGAGCGCGACTCCCAAGGGAAAAAGGGCTATGTGAGGCAAATGGTAAAACCAAGGTTGGGCCTTGCTGGAGGAGTTTTATTCAAAGCGAACTGTCAAGGGGGTCCCATAAATCACCCGACCGCGTAAGGAACGCAAAATCCGGGAACATAACACCGGTATGACGGAAACTAGGGCGGCAAGAGTGGAACAAAACACCAAGCAAAAGGCCGAGTCTTCCACCCTTTACCAAGTATATAGATGCATTAATAATATAAGAGATATTGTGATATCCCAACCAAAATCCTGTCCACCATGGAGCAATCTTCAACTTCACCTGCAACTAGCAATGCTATAAGAGGGGCTGAGCAAAAGCGGTAACATAGCCAAACAATGGTTTGCATAGGAAAGGTGTCAAAGGTTAGAGGTTCATGGCAATATGGGATGGCTTGATAAATAGGTGATAGGTAGTGCAGCATAGCGAAAGAACAAAGCATCTAGCATAGCAAAGATAGTATTGAGATCCAGGGTAGCGGTCATCTTGCCTGAAATCCCGCAAGGAAGAAGAACGAGTCCATGAAAAAGATGAACGGATGAAGCCACGAAGACGAACCAAGCGTAGACGAACGAATCCTCACGATCGCAACGAAACAGGAACTATCGAAAAGAAGCACACAACATAGTAAACAAACCACACATGAACAAGGCATGATGCACAAACAAGCATGATGCATGACAAAGCTACATGAAGCTACTCATGGCAAGAAATGATGCAAACAAGAGCAACACACTAAGACAAGTTTAAATGAGGCCGGGAACAACATATAACAATTCCGGTAAGTCCTCATATGCAAATTTCGAAATTGCTCTAGATCTGAATAAACCTTATGTTCAAGTTGTTAAACAGCAAGTTAAGATGCACAAAGATGATCTACACGAGATTCTACTCAAGTTACAAATAAAGATCATTTAGTTCGGAGCTACGGCCTAGAAGATATGAGCAAAACAAGTTAAACATGGCATTGATGCAAAATGCACCCAAACATCAAGAAAACACCTCAAAACAAGGATGCAACATGATAATATGAAACTACATGCAATTCTAAGCAAGCTACATATAGAGCACACTCAAAACGGAGCAACGGTTCAAACACATACACACTATACAAGTTTAAAGGACAAGCTGTCCAAAACAGCAACTAGGCATATTGCAAGCACCAAAACAACATGCTACATCACCTCAACAAAATAACAAAAGGCATGGACATGATGTACAGGTAAAGCACAACAAAACATGAACACTGAGCTATCTCCCGAAATCAGTAGAACATGCTCAAACACACATGGTAAGATTGCAAGTTATAACAATTTCAGACTTTGCAAAAAATAACATCACAATGCAATGTTTAGAGCTATCAAACAACATGTTACAGGAACTTATAATGGCAAACAAAGGCATGGCATGAATCTACTAATTGCATAGACCAAAAATCCTTTACTGACCATAAGCCAAAAAGGATCAGAAAATATGATGGCACCCACGTAAACATCGCAAGTTATAATACAGATTCATACATGGCAGGAACATAATTACGAAGGCATGTAGATGAGATTGTGCAACTCACTACAGAGCAAAACATGGCATGGCAAGGCACCCAACAGTAAGAAGACAGGTTTGTGAAGCTAAGCATGGCAATATCAAGTCCATAGGGTGCATGAAACACTAGGAAAACACATGGAAACAACTGAACTTAATGATAACAGGCTGACAACAACATTATGAAGCAACTTTGGAGCAAGATTACAACAAGCTACAGCAACCTATAAATGCAACCAGGGGCATGGATTGATAGAGGATAACATGTAGATCAAAACATATTTATAGAACATCTCCAGATTATGCATAGAATGATTAATAGCAACATGTTTATATAGCATCACGAAATAACAGATTCAACCTAGCAAAACAGCAACATCATGTACCCTACATAACAAGCTCGGTTCACTCACCACAAGTCATTGCATGACAAGATAAGCATAGCAACATCAAGAAGACATGTTTATGTAACAATCCAAGGCAAGAACAAATCCATAGCATGCAAGGATCAACTATAGCAACCTTGGCTAAATTGAATAACATGTAAACAATCTGCGAGGAAACATTTTGAAGCAAAAGTAAAGCACGAAAATGACATGATAGACTACTCCATAATTGCAACCAAGGGCATGAATGGATAGACAAAAACCACATGTTCAAAACACCCTTACTGAAGTATCTCAAAATATGCATGGATCTCTCTGTAGCATCAAGTTTACATGGCATGAAAATAACAGCAGAACAGGGACTAAAATCAGTAACATCACGATGCCTAGTTTGCATGCTTGTGCTAGTCACCACATTGATCACAAAAATACATGGTAAGCACCTCTATAAAGAAGACATAGCATAGATCAAAACACATGAAGACATTAACCTCATAGGACGCAAACATCAATCATGGCAAAAATGACAAAAGAGCTCGTTCTGTTAACAAACAGCAGAAAACATCATGAAGCACTCTTACAACGATGATTCAGGCATCAAGATGAGCTCAAATGAATATGATGTAATGGAATGAAATGATTTACTCGTTGAGACGAACAATTTGACATATTACACGCACAAAACGGAGCTACGGATGCAGAGATACGATGCGATGAACATGGCATGAAAATAGTAGCAGATTCGGGGACTTGGGCATTTTTGAAAAAAACACGGACGAGCGCAATATAACTAAGACGTGACCGGGCGGGTTTTAGGCGGGCTCACCTAGCGGGCCTGGCCCAGGTCAGAGGAGGAGCGGGCCGGGGAGGCTGCCGGCTGGGCCGGCGCGGGGCCCCCGCGGGGGCAGGGCGGATCGGGGCTCCTCCCCGATCCCGTCAGGTGGCGGCGGCGACGGGAGAGCTCCGGCGGAGGCGCAGCGGCCGGGGA